>NW_024607543.1:0-29330 GCF_018296145.1 Oncorhynchus tshawytscha | reverse complement strand
AGGTGCCAGGGTGACTGAGGTGCCAGGGTGACTGAGGTGCCAGGGTGACTGACTGAGGTGCCAGGGTGACTGAGGTGCCAGGGTGACTGAGGTGCCAGGGTGACTGAGGTGCCAGGGTGACTGAGGTGCCAGGGTGACTGAGTTGCCAGGGTGACTGAGGTGCCAGGGTGACTGAGGTGCCAGGGTGACTGAGGTGCCAGGGTGAGGCGCCAGGGTGACTGAGGTGTCAGGATGACTGAGGTGCCAGGGTGACTGAGGTGCCAGGTAACTGAGGCGCCAGGGACTGACTGAGGGTGACTGAGTTGCCAGGGTGACTGAGGTGCCAAGGTGACTGAGGTGCCAGGGTGACTGAGGTGCCAGGGTGACTGAGGTGCCAGGGTGAGTTGCCAGGGTGACTGAGGTGCCAGGGTGACTGAGGTGCCAGGGTGACTGAGGTGCCAGGGTGACTGAGGTGCCAGGGTGACTGAGACATAATCAGATTATCATTGTGATGAGATGATATTCTAGGATTTTAGGACAAATCTGAGTAAATCTGATTCATGTGCTTTTAACGACGTTTTGTAATGAAGTTAGTGTATAAATACATATTAATTTAATGAACATTATTTTATTGTTTAACAGGAAGTGTGAAAGAGGATATCGTCAATAACTGATGCAATAGGAGAGTTATACACAAATCTACAAAGTCCCAATAAAATGAAATGGAAGAGATTTTGTTTTTTTTAATCCCACCAAATCCAACCAGGAACAACAAGTTGATCAGCTTGACTTTGTCCCCCCCCCTGGTGATTGACCACGACACAGTTAGGTACTGAGCTAATGACCCCGCTGCCATCTGGGAACGACAGAACCTGTCCTGGGGGGGGGTTGTTGTCTCACTGATTCTAGATACTGTTGCCTGAGGGGACAACAGTCACTGTCTCACTGATTCTAGATACTGTAGCCTCCTCACCCCAGCCTGAGGGGACAACAGTCACTGTCCTGGGGGGTTGTTGTCTCACTGAGTCTAGATACTGTAGCCTCCTCACCCCAGCCTGAGGGGACAACAGTCACTGTCCTGGGGGGTTGTTGTCTCACTGAGTCTAGATACTGTAGCCTCCTCACCCCAGCCTGAGGGGACAACAGTCACTGTCCTGGGGGGGGTTGTTGTCTCACTGATTCTAGATACTGTAGCCTCCTCACCCCAGCCTGAGGGGACAACAGTCACTGTCCTGGGGGGTTGTTGTCTCACTGATTCTAGATACTGTAGCCACCTCACCCCAGCCTGAGGGGATGACAGAACCTGATATAGATCTGTGTTATAATGTTTCCTTACAAAGATACACGTAGAAACACTGTCATAAAGAGTGTGTGTAGCGCGGTACTTCTCATTTCCTACTCAGGAGTAATGTGATTGGCTGTTACTGTTTAGTATCTCTCCGTAGCCCTGGAGGTCCATCCATCTGTAGTAAACACAACCCAGGGTGCATTGGGCCAAATCATTGAAAACGTTTGGCTTTAGACTGTTTATATAGAGCGGGTATTACCTGTCCTCAGAAATGGGTGTGAGAGGACAAAGTTACTAACGTGGCTCGAGGACTTTCACAAGGAGCTGAAACAACGTATTCTACTCAACCATACCGAGAAAGGGCGCACATCCACAGCTATAAAACACACCTGTTCCTCTCGTCATTTCTTTGTCCCGGTCAGAATCAGCTGCGAAGGGCTGTTTGAACACAGGGGGAGGAGAAAGGCTGGTGTTTGTGTTTCTGGCATTCTCCGGTGGGAATACTGGGGTGATGTCAGCGTCAACATGTTTGAGGTGTTGTCTGCTGCATAAACTATTCTACTTGAGTAGTGGAGACATATTCTCTCAGGCCATCACCGAGTAATCTACTGAGAAGAGAAAACGTTCGCACAAAACCAGAGATTTAGGTCTATCAACCCCACCGCTGACCCCCTACAGAACTAGTTTCCAGGTCTATCAACCCCACCGCTGACCCCCTACAGAACTAGTTTCCAGGTCTATCAACCCCACCGCTGACCCCCTACAGAACTAGTTTCCAGGTCTATCAACCCCACCGCTGACCCCCTACAGAACTAGTTTCCAGGTCTATCAACCCCACCGCTGACCCCCTACAGAACTAGTTTCCAGGTCTATCAACCCCACCGCTGACCCCCTACAGAACTAGTTTCCAGGTCTATCAACCCCACCGCTGACCCCCCTACAGAACTAGTTTCCAGGTCTATCAACCCCACCGCTGACCCCCTACAGAACTAGTTTCCAGGTCTATCAACCCCACCACTGACCCCCTACAGAACTAGTTTCCAGGTCTATCAACCCCACCGCTGACCCCTACAGAACTAGTTTCCAGGTCTATCAACCCCACCGCTGACCCCCTACAGAACTAGTTTCCAGGTCTATCAACCCCACCGCTGACCCCCTACAGAACTAGTTTCCAGGTCTATCAACCCCACCGCTGACCCCCTACAGAACTAGTTTCCAGGTCTATCAACCCCACCGCTGACCCCCTACAGAACTAGTTTCCAGGTCTATCAACCCCACCGCTGACCCCCCTACAGAACTAGTTTCCAGGTCTATTGATCCTCCTACAGAACTAGTTTCCAGGTCTATTGATCCTCCTACAGAACTAGTTTCCAGGTCTATTGATCCTCCTACAGAACTAGTTTCCAGGTCTATTGATCCTCCTACAGAACTAGTCTCCAGGTTTATTGATCCTCCTACAGAACTAGTTTCCAGGTCTATTGATCCTCCTACAGAACTAGTTTCCAGGTCTATTGATCCTCCTACAGAACTAGTTTCCAGGTTTATTGATCCTCCTACAGAACTAGTTTCCAGGTTTATTGATCCTCCTACAGAACTAGTTTCCAGGTTTATTGATCCTCCTACAGAACTAGTTTCCAGGTTTATTGATCCTCCTACAGAACTAGTTTCCAGGTTTATTGATCCTCCTACAGAACTAGTTTCCAGGTTTATTGATCCTCCTACAGAACTAGTGTCCAGGTTTATTGATCCTCCTACAGAACTAGTTTCCAGGTTTATTGATCCTCCTACAGAACTAGTTTCCAGGTTTATTGATCCTCCTACAGAACTAGTTTCCAGGTTTATTGATCCTCCTACAGAACTAGTTTCCAGGTTTATTGATCCTCCTACAGAACTAGTTTCCAGGTTTATTGATCCTCCTACAGAACTAGTTTCCAGGTCTATTGATCCTCCTACAGTACTAGTTTCCAGGTCTATTGATCCTCCTACAGACCTAGTTTCCAGGTTTATTGATCCTCCTACAGAACTAGTTTCCAGGTTTATTGATCCTCCTACAGAACTAGTTTCCAGGTTTATTGATCCTCCTACAGAACTAGTTTCCAGGTCTATTGATCCTCCTACAGTACTAGTTTCCAGGTCTATTGATCCTCCTACAGTACTAGTTTCCAGGTCTATTGATCCTCCTACAGAACTAGTTTCCAGGTCTATTGATCCTCCTACAGTACTAGTTTCCAGGTCTATTGATCCTCCTACAGACCTAGTTTCCAGGTTTATTGATCCCCCTACAGAACTAGTTTCCAGGTTTATTGATCCCCCTACAGAACTAGTGTCCAGGTTTATTGATCCCCCTACAGAACTAGTTTCCAGTCTCACAACAACAACAGTTTGAAATGCGTCAGTTAAGATTTGAATTTGGATAACAAACTGCTGTAGTTGTTTTTTTCAGCTCAGCTTTTCCTCAACAGGCATACGGCACAGGATAGACATAGCCTATAGGCCTCGTGTTTGATGTACTCATTCAGGTTCACAGTGTGAACTGAACCGAGGTACCAGTACACCCCGAGTAGAAAGAGTGTGAGAGAGAGGAGAGAAATAAGGAGACGAGATCGGGTGAGACGGCAGGATCTGTGTTCGTGTGTTGCGTCTGGCTCTGGTGTCACAAATCATACCTCACAGCCAAGCGGAGAAAGGTCAAATTTCACAGCTAGAGTCGAAAGCTCAACAACAAGTTGGATACAGGGGTCAAAGGGTCACCGCTGTTCTACGACCGCCTATGCGGCTGAGTCTCAGCCTGAGTGGCAGATCAATTTGCTGGGAGCCACACATCACAGGGTATTAGAGCTGCCTGTGTTACACTGTTAGTGGAGGATGAAGACAGCCAGGGCCAAGGCCAGGCACTGGAGACGCCTCACCCCAAAAATGATCACCACTCTGGGCCACAACATCTGTGAAGGCAGGGAGGATACAATCAGGGGGATATTGACTGTGTCAATTGACTATGATATTGACTGTGATATTGACTAACACTGACTGTGTCCAGAAAAGTGTGAGTGAGGAGATGATTCCTCCTACCCTACTAGACAGGGCCCTGGTCAACGGTAGTCTACTAGATAGGGCCCTGGTCAACAGTAGTCTACTAGATAGGGCCCTGGTCAATGGTAGTCTACTAGATATGGCCCTGGTCAACGGTAGTCTACTAGATAGGGCCCTGGTCAACGGTAGTCTGCTAGATAGGGACCTGGTCAACGGTAGTCTGCTAGATAGGGCCCTGGTCAACAGTAGTCTACTAGATAGGGCCCTGGTCAACAGTAGTCTACTAGATAGGGCCCTGGTCAACAGTAGTCTACTAGATAGGGCCCTGGTCAACAGTAGTCTACTAGATAGGGCCCTGGTCAACAGTAGTCTACTAGATAGGGCCCTGGTCAATGGTAGTCTACTAGATAGGGCCCTGGTCAATGGTAGTCTGCTAGATAGGGCCCTGGTCAACGGTAGTCTGCTAGATAGGGCCCTGGTCAACAGTAGTCTACTACATAGGGCGCTGGTCAACAGGAGTCCCCTACATAGGGTGCTGGTCAACAGTAGTCTACTACATAGGGCCCTGGTGAACAGGATTCCACTACATAGGGAATAAGGTGCCATTTAGTCCACTGCATAGGGAATAGGGTGCCATTTAGTCCACTACATAGGAATATGGTGCCATTTAGTCCACTACATAGGGAATAGGGTGACATTTGGTCCACTACATAGGGCCCTGGTCAACAGTAGTCCACTACATAGGGAATAGGGTGCCATTTAGTCCACTACATAGGGAATAGGGTGCATTTAGTCCACTACATAGGGAATAGGGTGCATTTAGTCCACTACATAGAGAATAGGGTGCCATTTAGTCCACTACATAGGGAATAGGGTGCATTTAGTCCACTACATAGGGAAGAGGCTGACACATGGGACACAGCCTTTGACAAAGCAGAGCCATACTAAGAGCATTAAAGAGAGCATTTTGTTCAGCGGTGGATCAGTACAAGTATAAATCAAAGATTATTGATGTAAATCCCAGACATTTGACCCAAATCTGGTACCCCCCCCCCAAAACATAGTGGGATTAATGATTTGAATAAACACCTGTGTGTGATGGCCCGGGACAATCTATTTTGCTTTCATATTCTAATCTATAGGCCTACGGGTTTCTGTATTTTATTTCTAAATGAAAATAAGATTGCCCAAGAGAAGAATGTAATTAATTAATTAAGTCAAAAAAATGTAGAGTCCCCTGATCAGCAGTTAAATAAATGTTTTACCTCTGATAATGTTCCTCTATGGGGAATGTGTTCCTAAGTGTTGCTGGGACTGGGACTGGGACTCACACACACACACACACACACACACACACACACACACACACACACACACACACTGAAACTAGGTTCTCTCCATACTGGTCTGAAACTAGATTCGCTACATACTGGTCTGAAACTAGATCCTCTACATACTGGTCTGAAACTAGATCCCCTACATACTGGCCTGAAACTAGATCCTCTACATACTGGTCTGAAACTAGATCCCCTACATACTGGTCTGAAACTAGATCCCCCTACATACTGGTCTGAAACTAGATCCCCTACATACTGGTCTGAAACTAGATTATCTACATACTGGTCTGAAACTAGATCCCCCTACATACTGGTCTGAAACTAGATGCCCATACATACTGGTCTGAAACTAGATCCTCTACATACTGGCCTGAAACTAGATCCTCTACATACTGGTCTGAAACTAGATCCCCTACATACTGGCCTGAAACTAGATCCTCTACATACTGGTCTGAAACTAGATCCCCTACATACTGGTCTGAAACTAGATCCCCCTACATACTGGTCTGAAACTAGATCCCCCTACATACTGGTCTGAAACTAGATCCCCTACATACTGGTCTGAAACTAGATTATCTACATACTGGTCTGAAACTAGATCCCCCTACATACTGGTCTGAAACTAGATCCCTCTACATCCTGGTCTGAAACTAGATCCCTCTACAT
Organism: Oncorhynchus tshawytscha; assembly: GCF_018296145.1. Classification (NCBI taxonomy): domain Eukaryota; kingdom Metazoa; phylum Chordata; class Actinopteri; order Salmoniformes; family Salmonidae; genus Oncorhynchus; species Oncorhynchus tshawytscha. The sequence goes on along the minus strand of NW_024607543.1, from coordinate 23,030 downwards.
ACTGGTCTGAAACTAGATACCCCTACAGTGTCTAATTAACCTGTGGTGCTGCTGGGTGAGGAGTTGGTTCAGCGTTGTTCTACAAAACCACAGATTAAAGGTACCACATCAAAGACAGCGACTGATATCCCCCCTATGGTCTCCCAGGGAAGCATGAACACAGTCACATCCCCTGAGTCTCTGGGGCAGGTCTCCCAGGGATGTAGTCACACACATCCCCTGAGTCTCTGGGGCAGGTCTCCCAGGGATGCAGTCACACACATTCCCTGAGTCTCTGTGGCAGGTCTCCCAGGGATGCAGTCACACACATTCCCTGAGTCTCTGGGGCAGGTCTCCCAGGGAGGTCTCTGGGTCAGGTCTCCCAGGGATGCAGTCACACACATCCCCTGAGTCTCTGGGGCAGGTCTCCCAGGGATGCAGTCACACACATTCCCTGAGTCTCTGTGGCAGGTCTCCCAGGGATGCAGTCACACACATTCCCTGAGTCTCTGTGGGCAGGTCTCCCAGGGATGCAGTCACACATCCCCTGAGTCTCTGGGGCAGGTCTCCCAGGGATGCAGTCACACACATCCCCTGAGTCTCTGGGGCAGGTCTCCCAGGGATGCAGTCACACACATTCCCTGAGTCTCTGTGGCAGGTCTCCCAGGGATGCAGTCACACACATTCCCTGAGTCTCTGGGGCAGGTCTCCCAGGGATGCAGTCACACACATTCCCTGAGTCTCTGGGGCAGGTCTCCCAGGGATGCAGTCACACACATCCCCTGAGTCTCTGGGGCAGGTCTCCCAGGGATGCAGTCACACACATTCCCTGAGTCTCTGTGGCAGGTCTCCCAGGGATGCAGTCACACACATTCCCTGAGTCTCTGTGGCAGGTCTCCCAGGGATGCAGTCACACACATCCCCTGAGTCTCTGGGGCAGGTCTCCCAGGGATGCAGTCACACACATTCCCTGAGTCTCTGGGTCAGGTCTCCCAGGGATGCAGTCACACACATCCCCTGAGTCTCTGGGGCAGGTCTCCCAGGGATGCAGTCACACACATCCCCTGAGTCTCTGGGGCAGGTCTCCCAGGGATGCAGTCACACACATCCCCTGAGTCTCTGGGGCAGGTCTCCCAGGGATGCAGTCACACACATCCCCTGAGTCTCTGGGGCAGGTCTCCCAGGGATGCAGTCACACACATTCTCTGAGTCTCTGGGGCAGGTCTCCCAGCCGTCAGACACAGAGAGGGAGGAACCTCGTCTCTCCAGGTATCAATGCAGACACACGCGCGCCTGGCAACACTGCCTGTCTGCACTAGACAATGTTTACCCTATGATGTGTGTGTCTGGAGCGTAATGTTAAACTAACTGAATGTGTTTGAACCTAATCTGAGGTCGTCCATTGAGCAGAACCCTTAGAGTACACACTGACTCACTATCACAGGTACAGAGGGGAAGAAACTACCTCATCCCCATATTGATATTTATTTATGTTTGCTCCTTTGCACCTCAGTATCTCTACTTGCACACTCATCTTCTGCACATCTATCACTCCAGGGTTTAATTGCTAAATTGTAATTATTTCGCCACCATGGCCTATTTATTGCCTTACCTACCTAATCCTACCTCATTTGCACTGTATATAGACTTTCTATTGTGTTATTGACTGTATGTTTGTTTACTCCATGTGTAACTCTGTGTTGTTGTATCTGTCGAACTGCTTTGCTTTCTCTTGGTCAGGTCGCAGTTGTAACTGAGAACTCGTTCTCAACTAGCCGACCTGGTTAAATAAAGGTGAAATATTATATATAGTTTTAAAGAACCATAGAAGTTATAATACTAGATTGGACATGAACCTTCTTATGACAGGTATAAAAGTCAGCCATGTTGGTCAGGGAGTTAGTAAACCATGGTTTTGCTGTGATAAGACAGTGTAACATAAAGAATTTGAAGATTGTATCTGCACTGCATGTGTTTGTTAGCTAGCTAGCCAGCCAGTTTTAGAGGATTGATTCCATTACATGTTACCTAATTAACTGCCGATACGACAACATTCCATTCAAAACAAATGCAGCCAACCCACAGACATACACTGGCTGACATCATCAGATGACAGGATTTAAACGAGTTGTAAATGCAACAAGTACTGTTCTAGTATCATATAAAACAGCACTCACAGTCTCTCCTGCCATTCATTCCAATGAGACCCCGTTGGGATTTCTCCCTGACCAATATGGCTGCCATTTCTCACCAGAATTCGGGAACTTTTAGGGTTGATGACACAGTCCCTTCTAGGAGCCCTTAAACTGCTCTGTCTTACTCATAATCACACACACCAGGAGACTAGACCATCTAGTACTGTCAAATACACATCAGCCTTGTTTAGATACACCACAGACACTGACGACCCAGAACCTTGTTGATCAACCCTTATATACACCACAGACACTGACTACCCAGAACCTTGTTGATCAACCCTTATATACACCACAGACACTGACTACCCAGAACCTTGTTGATCAACCCTTATATACACCACAGACACTGACTACCCAGAACCTTGTTGATCAACCCTTATATACACCAGACACTGACTACCCAGAACCTTGTTGATCAACCCTTATATACACCAGACACTGACGACCCAGAACCTTGTTGATCAACCCTTATATACACCAGACACTGACGACCCAGAACCTTGTTGATCAACCCTTATATACACCAGACACTGACGACCCAGAACCTTGTTGATCAACCCTTATATACACCAGACACTGACTACCCAGAACCTTGTTGATCAACCCTTATATACATATCACAGAGACAGTAAGATTAGAGTGGTGAGTGGCACAGCGGTCTAAGGCACTGCATCTCTGTGCAAGAGGCGGCACGACAGACACCCTGGTTCAATTCCAGGCTGTATCACAGCGGTCTAAGGCACTGCATCTCTGTGCAAGAGGTGGCACGTCTAGAACAGGGACAGAGAGGACACTGCACAGCCTATTCTCTCAATGTCTGCCTGCCTGCATGTCTTTGTACCCCAGGCTCCAATCAGTAGGCAGGGTTGAGGACGGTTAAGAGTATTGCATGTGTTGGTCTGCCCAATGACAAGGCCCCATTGGTTCCCCGACACATACAGAGAGACATGCGTAGATTCCTCTGCCTCACCTAGGGGGTCAAAGGTCAAAGCTCTGGACAGGAAGCAGAGGTGTAACAGGCTGTTCTTTAAAACACACATTGTCTCTCTGACACGCGCACACACACACACACACACACACACACACACACACACACACACACACACAACATACAGGCTTCAACCCTCCGCTCTGGCTGTCTACAAACAGCAGATTATGACCTCTACTGAGTGGGTCGAACCTTGTGTGTGTGTGTGTGTCAACCCTGTGTGTGTGTATATACTATACCACCCTTTCACTTAAAGCAACAAATATAAAGCCGAGAACCCCAGAACCTTGTTGTGTGTGTGTATCAAGAAGACCTGGGGTTCTCGGCATATTTGTTGCTTTACACTGGTGGTATATATATACACACACAACACACACACACACACACACACACACACACACACACACACACACACACAACATACAGGCTTCTCTCTCCGCTCTGGCTGTCTACAAACAGCAGATTATGACCTCTACTGAGTGGGTCGTAACCGTGTGTGTGTGTGTGTGTGTGTGTGTGTGTGTGTGTATATATATATATACCACCCTTTCACTTAAAGCAACAAATATAAAGCCGAGAACCCCAGGTCTTCTGGGGTAATTCCCTGAGAGGAATCACAACAGGCCCTTTCCTGATTCAAACTGATGAAGTTAAACATGAACAACCCCATTGATGTTAGAACCCATGTGAGGAGGGGAGGGAGCGCTGTAAACACCATAAAACAGGGAGGAGAGGGGGGACGGACAGGGGGAGGAGAGGGGGAAATGACAGGGGGGGAGGAGAGGGAGCACTCTAAACACCATAAAACAGGGAGGAGAGAGGGGGACGGACAGGGGGAGGAGAGGGGGACCTTACAGGGGGAGGAGAGGGGACGGACAGGGGGAGGGAGCGCTCTAAACACCATAAAACAGGGAGGAGAGGGGGACGGACAGGGGGAGGAGAGGGGGACTGACAGGGGGAGGAGAGGGGACCTTGGACAGGGGGGAGGAGAGGGGGACGGACAGGGGGAGGGAGCGCACCTAAACACCATAAAACAGGGAGGAGGGGGACGGACAGGGGGAGGGAGGGGGACGGACAGAGGGGAGGGAGCGCTCTAAACACCATAAAACAGGGAGGAGAGGGGGACGGACAGGGGAGGGAGCGCTCTAAACACCATAAAACAGGGAGGAGGGGGACGACAGGGGGAGGAGAGGGGGACGGACAGGGGGAGGAGAGGGGACACTGACAGGGGGAGGGAGCGCCAAAACCATAAAACAGGGAGGAGAGGGGGACGGACCCTTAGAGGGGGACGGACAGGGGGAGGAGAGGGGGACGGACAGGGGGAGGGAGCGCCCAAACACCATAAAACAGGGGGAGAGGGGGACCCTTATATACAGGGGGAGGAGAGGGGGACGACAGGGGAGGAGAGGGGGACCCAGGGGGAAGAGGGGGGACGGACAGAGGGAGGGAGCGCTCTAAACACCATAAAACAGGGAGGAGAGGGGGACGGACAGGAGGGAGGACCAGGGGGAGGGAGCGCTCAACACCATAAAACAGGGAGGAGGGGGACACAGGGGGACTGACAGGGGGAGGAGAGGGGGGACGGACAGAGGGAGGGAGCGCTCAAACACCATAAAACAGGGAGGAGAGGGGGACTACAGGGGGAAGCGCTCTTGAAACACCATAAAACAGGGAGGAGAGGGGGACTGACAGGGGGAGGAGAACCTTGTTGGGGGAGGAGACGGGGGACCTTACAGGGGGGAGGGAGCGCTGTAAACACCATAAAACAGGGAACCTTGACAGGGGGAGGAGAACCCTTAGGAGAGGGGGACCAGGGGGAGGGACTGGGACTACAGGGGGAGGGAGCCTGTAAACACCATAAAACAGGGGGAGAGGGGACCAGACACTGAGGAGACCCAGGGGGAACCTGACAGGGGGAGGGAGCTCAAACCCATAAAACAGGGGGAGAGGGGGACGGACAGGGGGGGGAGGGGGACGACAGGGGGAGGAGAGGGGGACGACAGGGGGAGGAGAGAGGGACGGACAGGGGGAGGAGAGGGGGACTGAGGGGAGAGGAGGGGACTGTGCAAGAGGGAGGGGGACGACAGGGGGAGGGAGCCCTGGTAAACACCATAAAACAGGGGGAGAGGGGGACGGACAGGGGGAGGAGAGGGGGACTGACAGGGGGAGGAGAGGGGTACTGGACAGGGGGAGGAGCTCTGTAAACACCATAAAACAGGGGGGACAGAGAGGGGACACAGGGGGAGGAGGAGGGGGACCTATAGAGGGGACCTCTCAGTCTGAGAGGGGGACCTGCAGGGGGAGGAGAGGGGGACTGCAGGGGGAGGGAGGGGGACGGACAGGGGGAGGGAGCCTGTAAACACCATAAAACAGGGGGAGAGGGGGACGGACAGGGGGAGGAGAGGGGGACTGACAGGGGGAGGGAGCCTGCACCATAAAACAGGGGGAGAGGGGGACCAGGGGGAGGAGAGGGGGACCCCATTGACAGGGGGACAGAGAGGGACGGACAGGGGGAGGAGAGGGGACCTCACAGGGGGAGGAGACAGGGTCAACAGGGGGAGGAGAGGGGGACTCTGGGGGGAAGAGAGGGGACAGGAGGGAGGGGGACAGGACTGTTCGAAGGGGGAGGAGAGGGGGACACAGGGGGAGGGAGCGCTCTAAACACCATAAAACAGGGAGGAGAGGGGGACACAGGGGGAGGGAGCGCTGTAAACACCATAAAACAGGGAGGAGAGGGGGACCTGACAGGGGGAGGAGAGGGGGACTCAGGGGGAGGAGAGGGGGACTCTGGGGTCTAGGGGACAGGGAGGGAGGGGACGGGGACTGACAGGGGGAGGAGAGGGGGACGGACAGGGGGAGGAGAGGGGGACGGACAGGGGGAGGGAGCTCTGTAAACACCATAAAACAGGAGGAGACAGGGGACAAGGGAGGGAGGGGGACCAGGGGGAGAGACCCCGGGGAGAGGAGAGGGGGACTTCAGGGGGAGGAGAGGGGGACTGACAGGGGGAGGAGAGAGGGACAACAGGGGGAGGAGAGGGGGACCAGGGGGAAAGGGGGACTGACAGGGGGAAGGGGGACGCAGGGGGAGGAGCTTTGCACCATAAAACAGGGGGAGAGGGGGACCCCAGGGGAGGAGAGAACCCAGGGGGAGGAGGGGGGACGGACAGGGGGAGGGAGCTCTGTAAACACCATAAAACAGGGGGAGAGGGGGACGGACAGGGGGAGGAGAGGGGGACGGACAGGGGGAGGAGAGGGGGACGGACAGGGGGAGGAGAGAGGGACGGACAGGGGACCTGGACAGGGGGAAGAGACAGGGACTCTGACAGGGGGGAGGAGACAGGGGACGACAGGGGGGAGAGGGGGGACGGACAGGGGGAGGAGAGAGGGGGACCATAAAACAGGGGGAGGAGACAGGGGACGGACAGGGGGAGGAGAGGGGGACGGACAGGGGGGGAGGAGACAGGGACGGACAGGGGGAGGAGAGGGGGACGGACAGGGGGAGGAGGGGGGACGGACAGGGGGAGGGAGCGCTGTAAACACCATAAAACAGGGAGGAGAGGGGGACAGGGGGAGGAGAGGGGGACGGACAGGGGGAGGAGAGGGGGACGGACAGGGGGAGGAGAGGGGGACGGACAGGGGGAGGGAGCTCTGTAAACACCATAAAACAGGGAGGAGACGGGGGACGAGGGGGGAGGGGGACCTGACAGGGGGAGGAGACGGGGACCTGAGGGGAGACGGGGAGCGGACAGGGGAGGAGACGGGGACGGACGGGGAGGAGGGGGGGAGGAGACGGGGGACGGACGGGGGGAGGGGGGGGACGGAGGGGGAGGAGACGGGGGACGGACAGGGGGAGGAGAGGGGACGGACAGGGGGGAGGGAGCTCTGTAAACACCATAAAACAGGGAGGAGACGGGGGACGAGGGAGGGAGGGGACGGGGACGGACGGGGAGGGAGACGGGGACGGACGGGGGGAGACGGGGACGGACGGGGGAGGAGACGGGGACGGACGGGGGAGGAGACGGGGGACGGACGGGGGGAGGGACGGGGGACGGACGGGGGGGAGACGGGGGGGAGGGAGACAGGGGACGGACGGGGGGAGGAGACGGGGGACGACGGGGGGAGACGGGGACGGACAGGGGGAGGAGACGGGGACGGACAGGGGGAGGAGACGGGGGACGGACAGGGGGAGGAGACGGGGACGACAGGGGAGGAGACGGGGACCTGACAGGGGGAGGGAGCTCTGTAAACACCATGAAACAGGGAGGAGACAGGGGACCTGGACAGGGGGAGGAGAGGGACGGACAGGGGGAGGAGAGGGGGACCTGACAGGGGAGGAGACAGGGGACCTGGGGGAGAGAGGGGGACTGACAGGGGGAGGAGAGGGGCCTGACAGGGGGAGGAACAGGGACGACGGGGGAGGAGAGGGGGACCTGACAGGGGGAGGAGAGGGGGACGGACAGGGGGAGGAGAGGGGGACGACAGGGGGAGGAGAGGGGGACTGACAGGGGGAGGAGACGGGGACCTGACAGGGGGAGGAGACGGGGACCTGACATGGGGAGGAGACGGGGGACCACAGGGGGAGGAGACGGGGGACGGACAGGGGGAGGGAGCCTGTAAACACCATGAAACAGGGAGAGACGGGACGGACAGGGGGAGGGAGGGGGACGGACAGGGGGAGGAGACAGGGGACGGACGGGGAGACGGGGGACGACAGGGGGAGGAGACGGGGGACCTGACGGACGGGAGACGGACAGGGGGAGGAGACGGGTAAGTGTTTAGATTTGGGGTTACAAATAGGTTTAGGGAGACGGGGACGGACAGGGGGAGGAGACGGGGACTGGGGGAGAGGTTTAGATTTCAGGGGGAGGAGACGGGGACCTGACAGGTTAGGTTTAGACGGGGACGGAGGGGGGAGACAGGGGACCTGACAGGTTAGGAGACAGGGGAGGAGACAGGGGACGGACAGGGGGGATCCCCGGGGACGAAGGGGAGGAGAGGGGGACGGACAGGGGAGGAGACGGGGACGGAAGGGGGAGGAGACAGGGGGAGGAGACGGGGACGGACAGGGGGAGGAGACGGGGACTACGGGGACGGAGACGGGGACGGACTTATCGGGGAGACGGGGACCTACAGGGGGAGACGGGGGACTGACCTGACGGAGACGGACAGGGGGAGGAGACGGGGACCGGGGACGGACAGGGGGAGGAGACGGGGGATGAGGGAGGGAGGAGACGGGGACCTGACAGGGGGAGGAGACGGGGACCTGACCAGGAGACGGGGACCTGACAGGGGGAGGAGACTTACCTGACAGGGGAGGAGACAGGGGATGGACAGGGGGAGGAGAGATGGACAGGGGGAGGAGACAGGGGATGGACAGGGGAGGACACTTATGGACAGGGGGAGGAGACAGGGGATGGACAGGGGGAGGAGACAGGGATGGACAGGGGGAGGAGACAGGGGATGGACAGGGGGAGACGGGGATGAGGGAGGGAGGGATGCTGTAAAAAGGGTTCAAGCTGGAAGGAAGGGAGGATGAGGCGACACTGTTTTCTAAACCCACCTACCGCTCGCTCATCAAATATTCAATATATCTCCTGAGAAATTCAATTTATTTCTGCCTCCCACCCAACCGACACGGCATGATGTTGCAGCTGTGTGTGTGTGTGTGTGTGTGTGTGTGTGTGTGTGTGTGTGTGTGTGTGTAACTATACTTGTGGGGACCACAAGGTCAAATGCTATTTATAAGGGATTTCAGGTTAAGGACAGATTTCACTTAGGTTTAGATTTCGGTTAAGGTTAGGTTTAGATTTTTAAGATGGGGTAAGGTTAGGTTTAGATTTTTGAATTTGGGTTAAGGTTAGGTTTAGATTTCGGGTTAAGGTTAGGGTAAACAGGATTTTGAATGGGACTGAATTGTGCGTCCCCACAAGGTTAGTTATACAGGACTGTGTGAGAGTAAAAGGATTTAAATATGTTACGTTTTGCAGATGGATGTGTGTACTACTGGGTCAGAAGGCCTGTATATCAAAACCTAATGAGGTTCCTCTGTATTCAAACACAAAACCACATCAAGGTTTCATGATGAATAACACTTAGCCAGGGTTATGATGGGGAGAACACTTAGCCAGGGTTATGATGGGGAGAACACTTAGCCAGGGTTATGGTGGGGAGAACACTTAGCCAGGGTTATGGTGGGGACAACACTTAGCCAGAGTTATGGTGGGGAGAACACTTAGCCAGGGTTATGATGGGGAGGACACTTAGCCAGGGTTATGATGGGGAGAACACTTAGCCAGGGTTATGATGGGGACAACACTTAGCCAGGGTTATGATGGGGACAACACTTAGCCAGGGTTATGATGGGGACAACACTTAGCCAGGGTTATGGTGGGGACAACACTTAGCCAGGGTTATGATGGGGAGGACACTTAGCCAGGGTTATGATGGGGAGGCCACTTAGCCAGGTTAATGATGGGGAGAACACTTAGGGAGGTTAATGATGGGGAGAACACTTAGGGAGGTTAATGATGGGGAGAACACTTAGCCAGGGTTATGATGGGGAGGCCACTTAGCCAGGTTAATGATGGGGAGAACACTTAGCCAGGGTTGTGATGGGGAGAACACTTAGGGAGGTTAATGATGGGGAGAACACTTAGCCAGGGTTATGGTGGGGAGAACACTTAGCCAGGGTTAGGATGGGGACAACACTTAGCCAGGGTTAGGATGGGGACAACACTTAGCCAGGGTTAGGATGGGGACAACACTTAGCCAGGGTTATGATGGGGAGAACACTTAGCCAGGGTTATGATGGGGAGGACACTTAGCCAGGGTTATGATGGGGAGGACACTTAGCCAGGTTAATGATGGGGAGAACACTTAGCCAGGGTTATGGTGGGGAGAACACTTAGCCAGGGTTATGATGGGGAGGACACTTAGCCAGGGTTATGATGGGGAGGACACTTAGCCATGGTTATGATGGGGATACCACTTAGCCAGGGTTATGATGGGGAAAACACTTAGCCAGGTGCAGGGTCGTAGCGGTGCAGGGTCGTAACGGTGCAGGGTCGTAGCGGTACAGGGGCTTAACGGTGCAGGGTCGTAACGGTACAGGGTCGTAACGTAACGGTACAGAGTCGTAACGGTGCAGGGTCGTAGAGGTGCAGGGTCGTAAAGGTACAGGGTCGTAACGGTGCAGGGTCGTAACGGTGCAGGGTCGTAACGGTGCAGGGTCGTAACGGTACAGGGTCGTAGCGGTGCAGGGTCGTAACATGCAGGGTCGTAATGGTGCAGGGTCGTAACGGTACAGGGTCGTAACAGTGCAGGGTTGTAACGGTGCAGGGTCGTAACGGTGCAGGGTCGTAACGGTGCAGGGTCGTAACGGTGCAGGGTCGTAGCGGTTCAGGGTCGTAACGTGCAGGGTCGTAGCGGTGCAGGGTCGTAACGGTGCAGGGTCGTAACGGTGCAGGGTCGTAGCGGTGCAGGGTCGTAACAGTGCAGGGTCGTAGCGGTGCAGGGTCGTAGCGGTGCAGGGTCGTAGCGTGCAGGGTCGTAGCGGTGCAGGGTCGTAGCGGTGCAGGCTCGTAACGGTGCAGGGTCGTAGCGGTGCAGGGTCGTAACGGTGCAGGGTCGTAGCGGTGCAGGGTCGTAACGGTACACGGGCTTAACGGTGCAGGGGCTTAACGGTGCAGGGTCGTAGAGGTGCAGGGTCGTAGAGGTGCAGGGTCATAGAGGTGTAGGGTCGTAGAGGTGCAGGGTCGTAGAGGTGCAGGGTCGTAGAGGTGCAGGGTCGTAGAGGTGCAGGGTCGTAGAGGTGTAGGGTCGTAGAGGTGCAGGGTCGTAGAGGTGCAGGGTCGTAGAGGTGCAGGGTCGTAGAGGTGCAGGGTCGTAACGGTCTCTCTCTCTCTCTCTCACCTTGAACTCACGTGTCTGTGAATCTGAGTCCCTGAATTCCTCAGACCTTAACAATGTATTGAGACCACATCAGTTAACCTGAGACAGAAGTTTTACTGGTTGGCCTGGAAACTGACCAGTCAGGTCGGTAGGTCACGTAGGTATTGGGCAACAGTACCATTCAATAAACAGGGCACTATGATTGTTGTTGTCAAGGAAATGTGGAAAACTTCCTCTCTGTTGCCATGAGGAAGTCTTCCATTTCAAGTGTCCACCCCTAGTCTGAGTGAGGAGGCCGGCCAGGCACCGGTCTGAGTGAGGAGGCCGGCCAGGCACCGGTCTGAGTGAGGAGGCCGGCCAGGCACTCTGAGTGAGGAGGCCGGCCAGGCACCGGTCTGAGTGAGGAGGCCGGCCAGGCACCGGTCTGAGTGAGAGGCCGGCCAGGCACCGGTCTGAGTGAGGAGGCCGGCCAGGCACCGGTCTGAGTGAGGAGGCCGGCCAGGCACCGGTCTGAGTGACAAGGTCAGCCAGGCGAGCTACCTCTGGCCTCCCCCGTTTGTCCTACCTGTGTGTGTGTGTGTGTGTGTGTGTGTGTACCATGTGTAAACAGTGTGTGTGTGTGTGTGTGTGTGTCAGTTAACCTGTGTGTGAAAACTTTGTGTGTGTTGTGTGTGTGTGTGTGTGTGTGTCAATGTGTCCACCCCTAGTGTGTATGTGGGCACTGGTCAACAGTGTGTGTGTGTCACGGTCTGAGTGCAATGTCCAGTGCGTGCGTGTGTGCGTGTGTGTGTGTGTGTGTGTGTGTGTGTGTGTGCGTGTTTCCCCTGGTTGAAAACAGCAGCTTACCCTGTATTGATTGAAATGATCTCTATCAGAGGGTTCTTTCTAATCTTGGGCAGATCCAGTCTGGCTCCGCCGAGACGCTTCCCATTGTCCTTCTTCTGACCCAGCAGACGCACCGAGTGACCTTCACACACAACACACACAACTACTAGTCAGGACACCGAGTGACCTTCACACACAACACACACAAATACTAGTCAGGACACCGAGTGACCTTCACACACAACACACACAAATACTAGTCAGGACACCGAGTGACCTTCACACACAACACACACAAATACTAGTCAGGACACCGAGTGACCTTCACACACAACACACACAAATACTAGTCAGGACACCGAGTGACCTTCACACACAACACACACAAATACTAGTCAGGACACCTAGTGATCTTCAAACACAACACACACAACTACTAGTCAGGACACCGAGTGACCTTCACACACAACACACACAAATACTAGTCAGGACACCGAGTGACCTTCACACACAACACACACAAATACTAGTCAGGACACCGAGTGACCTTCACACACAACACACACAAATACTAGTCAGGACACCGAGTGACCTTCACACACAACACACACAAATACTAGTCAGGACACCGAGTGACCTTCACACACAACACACACAAATACTAGTCAGGACACCGAGGAGGGATGGAGGAGTAGAAAATGGAGGAGTAGATAAACAGAGGGATGGACAGAGGGATGGAGGAGTAGAGAAATGGAGGGATGGAGGAGTAGAGAAATGGAGGAGTAGAGAAATGGAGGGATGGAGGAGTAGAGAAATGGAGGAGTAGAGAAATGGAGGGATGGAGGAGTAGAGAAATGGAGGGATGGAGGAGTAGAGAAATGGAGGAGTAGAGAAATGGAGGGATGAAGGAGTAGAGAAATGGAGGAGTAGAGAAATGGAGGGATGGAGGAGTAGAGAAATGGAGGGATGGAGGAGTAGAGAAATGGAGGGATGGAGGAGTAGAGAAATGGAGGGATGGAGGAGTAGAGAAATGGAGGGATGGAGGAGTAGAGAAATGGAGGGATGGAGGAGTAGAGAATGGAGGGATGGAGGAGTAGAGAAATGGAGGGATGGAGGAGTAGAAATGGAGGGATGGAGGAGTAGAGAAATGGAGGGATGGAGGAGTAGAGAAATGGAGGGATGGAGGGAGTAGAAAATGGAGGGATGGATGAGTTGAGAAATGGAGGGATGGAGGAGTAGAGAAACAGAGGGATGGAGGAGTTGATAAATGGAGGAGTAGAGAAACAGAGGGATGGAGGAGTTGATAAATAGAGGAGTAGAGAAACAGAGGGATGGAGGAGTTGATAAATAGAGGAGTAGAGAAACAGAGGGATGGAGGAGTTGATAAATGGAGGAGTAGAGAAACAGAGGGATGGAGGAGTAGAGAAATAGAGGGATGGAGGAGTAGAGAAACAGAGGGATGGAGGAGTAGAGAAATGGAGGGATGGAGGAGTTGATAAATAGAGGAGTAGAGAAACAGAGGGATGGAGGAGTTGATAAATAGAGGAGTAGAGAAACAGAGGGATGGAGTTATTTGTCTGGCTCAATCTCTCATTCAGACAATCTCACGGTAAGAAGGACAGAGCTCCTCACAATGACAAATGGAAAGATGCCTTTCATTAAATTGCTGCGTTTTCAACGATATCTCTTTTCAACAGCAGGTCATTAAAATCATTTGAAAAATGCAAGGATCGTTGCAGAGCAGGTGAGATGCGTAAACTGATAGAGAGAGGGTCTCTGGTATTCTGTATCGTGGGTGTAAATATATATATATATATATATATATATATAAAAATATGCATTTAAGGGAATAAAAAAAGCTAACATTTAAACACTTTATGGACATTAGGAGCCTGCTTTTCCTAATGAGATAATTATTTCAGCACACTTCTCAATAGCAGCTTATCCTGCCTAAACCAGCCTAACCCCACAAACTGGAAGTAGCTTTAGTAATGCTATAGGCTAGATAATGCTGTATGTATTAGTAATGATATAGGCTAGCTAATGCTATAGGCAAGATAATGCTGTATGAATTAGTAATGCTATAGGCTAGATAATGCTCTATGTATTAGTAATGATATAGGCAAGATAATGCTCTATGTATTAGTAATAATATAGGCTAGCTAATGCTATAGGCAAGATAATGCTGTATGTATTAGTAATGATATAGGCTAGATAATGCTGTATGTATTAGTAATGCTATAGGCTAGATAATGATAATGATAATATGTATTAGTAATGCTACAGGCTAGATAATGCTGATCTATGTATTAATGCTGTATGTATTAGTAATGTTATAGGCTAGATAATGCTGTATGTATTAGTAATGATATAGGCAAGATAATGCTTGATGTATTAGTAATGCTACAGGCTAGATAATGCTGTATGTATTAGTAATGTTATAGGCTAGATAATGCTATATGTATCAGTAATGCTATAGGCTAGATAATGCTATAGGCAAGATACTGATCTATGTATTAGTAATGCTATAGGCTAGATAATGCTATAGGCAAGATACTGATCTATGTATTAGTAATGCTATAGGCTAGATAATGCTGTATGTATTAGTAATGCTATAGGCTAGATAATGTTATATGTATTAGTAATGCTAGGTCCACACTACCTAGAGTATAATGTGGGGAGATGTTTAGGTCCACACTACCTAGAGTATAATGTGGGGAGATGTTTAGGTCCACACTACCTAGAGTATAATGTGGGGAGATGTTTAGGTCCACACTACCTAGTGTATAATGTGGGGAGATGTTTAGGTCCACACTACCTAGAGTATAATGTGGGGAGATGTTTAGGTCCACACTACCTAGAGTATAATGTGGGGAGATGTTTAGGTCCACACTACCTAGAGTATAATGTGGGGAGATGTTTAGGTCCACACTACCTAGAGTATAATGTGGGGAGATGTTTAGGTCCACACTACCTAGTGTATAATGTGGGGAGATGTTTAGGTCCACACTACCTAGAGTATAATGTGGGGAGATGTTTAGGTCCACACTACCTAGAGTATAATGTGGGGAGATGTTTAGGTTCACACTACCTAGAGTATAATGTGGGGAGATGTTTAGGTCCACACTACCTAGAGTATAATGTGGGGAGATGTTTAGGTCCACACTACCTAGAGTATAATGTGGGGAGATGTTTAGGTCCACACTACCTAGAGTATAATGTGGGGAGATGTTTAGGTCCACACTACCTAGAGTAAAAATGTCAATATAACAAGACAGATACCAGAACCTGACCCCTTTCTCCCTTATCAATATAACAAGACAGATACCAGAACCTGACCCCTTTCTCCCTTATCAATATAACAAGACATTACAGAACCTGACCCCTTTCTCCCTTATCAATATAACAAGACAGATACCAATTTCAGCCATTATGACCTGTTACAACATAACTCTACACTCTGATATCTATCACTACACCCGGGAGGGAGGGAGGTACTGTAGGGAGGGAGGGAGGAATGGATGGAGGTACTGTAGGAGGAGGGAGGAATGGATGGAGGTACTGTAAGGAGGGAGGGAGGGAGGTACTGTAGGGAGGGAGGGAGGAATGGATGGAGGTACTGTAAGGAGGGAGGGAGGGAGGTACTGTAGGGAGGGAGGGAGGAATGGATGGAGGTACTGTAAGGAGGGAGGGAGGGAGGAATGGAGGGAGGTACTGTAGGGAGGGAGGGAGGAATGGATGGAGGTACTGTAAGGAGGGAGGGAGGGATGAATGGAGGGAGGGTACTGTAGGGAGGGAGGTACTGTAGGGAGGGAGGGAGGAATGGATGAAGGTACTGTAGGGAGGGAGGGAGGGAGGGAGGGAGGGAGGGAGGGAGGGAGGGAGGGAGGGAGGGAGGGAGGGAGGGAGGAATGAATGAGATGAGAGAGGGAGTAAAAGCTAACTGGATGACATCGTGACCCATAGAGATCTCTCATAAGAGGTGAGGTATCTCTCTCTCTCTCTCCTCAGAGTCTGATGTTTTCTAATTATTTTGTTATAAATCAGCGGCGGAGAGATGAAGACGATGACCAGGTGCTTAATGCCCTTCGTCGTATCAAAAGTTCCTGTGTCCGAGACGGCTACAGAGCCTCTCTCAACCCCACATCACAGGCTAGAATGTAATTACAGAACTGTTGCCAGCTCCTCCTGCCTCCAGAAGAATGTGAACTCATAACACCAGCTAAATCACTTCTACAACCCATCTACATGATAATAACTAGGAGACAAGAGCATCAACTCCCCAGATAGAGGTAAGATCAGAAGAATGTGAACTCATAACACCAGCTAAATCACTTCTACAACCCATCTACATGATAATAACTAGGAGAGAAGAGCATCAACTCCCCAGATAGAGGTAAGATCATGTCATTCTGTATATTTCACTGGTTCAGTGAAAAGTCATGGATGTTAAAAACATTGTTTCTCCTCCTCCTCCTCCTCCCTTCTGTGAGGGAGATCAACAGAGAGCCCTGTAGAGACACCGGGGAGCCACTGATACAGTAGTAGATACAGTAGAATGTCTAGATGAGGGGTCTGGTATGTAGATATGATGATACTGTGTTAGTAGATACAGTAGAATGTCCAGATGAGGGGTACCAGGTCTGGTATGTAGATATGATGATACTGTGTGTTGGTAGATCCAGTAGAATGTCTAGATGAGGGGTCTGGTATGTAGATATGATGATACTGTGTTAGTAGATCCAGTAGAATGTCTAGATGAGGGGTCTGGTATGTAGATATGATGATACTGTGTTAGTAGATCCAGTAGAATGTCTAGATGAGGGGTCTGGTATGTAGATATGATGATACTGTGTTAGTAGATACAGTAGAATGTCCAGATGAGGGGTACCAGGTCTGGTATGTAGATATGATGATACTGTGTTAGTAGATCCAGTAGAATGTCTAGATGAGGGGTCTGGTATGTAGATATGATGATACTGTGTTAGTAGATCCAGTAGAATGTCCAGATGAGGGGTCTGGTATGTAGATATGATGATACTGTGTTAGTAGATACAGTAGAATGTCCAGATGAGGGGTCTGGTATGTAGATATGATGATACTGTGTTAGTAGATACAGTAGAATGTCCAGATGAGGGGTCTGGTATGTAGATATGATGATACTGTGTTAGTAGATACAGTAGAATGTCCAGATGAGGGGTACCAGGTCTGGTATGTAGATATGATGATACTGTGTTAGTAGATACAGTAGAATGTCTAGATGAGGGGTACCAGGTCTGGTATGTAGATATGATGATACTGTGTTAGTAGATACAGTAGAATGTCCAGATGAGGGGTCTGGTATGTAGATATGATGATACTGTGTTAGTAGATACAGTAGAATGTCCAGATGAGGGGTCTGGTATGTAGATATGATGATACTGTGTTAGTAGATACAGTAGAATGTCCAGATGAGGGGTCTGGTATGTAGATATGATGATACTGTGTTAGTAGATCCAGTAGAATGTCCAGATGAGGGGTCTGGTATGTAGATATGATGATACTGTGTTAGTAGATACAGTAGAATGTCCAGATGAGGGGTCTGGTATGTAGATATGATGATACTGTGTTAGTAGATACAGTAGAATGTCCAGATGAGGGGTCTGGTATGTAGATATGATGATACTGTGTTAGTAGATACAGTAGAATGTCTAGATGAGGGGTCTGGTATGTAGATATGATGATACTGTGTTAGTAGATCCAGTAGAATGTCCAGATGAGGGGTCTGGTATGTAGATATGATGATACTGTGTTAGTAGATACAGTAGAATGTCCAGATGAGGGGTACCAGGTCTGGTATGTAGATATGATGATACTGTGTGTTGGTAGATCCAGTAGAATGTCTAGATGAGGGGTCTGGTATGTAGATATGATGATACTGTGTTAGTAGATCCAGTAGAATGTCTAGATGAGGGGTCCAGTAGAATGATGCATGATAATAACAGACTGCACTGGTGCCTCCTCCTCTGTTCCCTCTCTGTTGCTAAGGGCCGGGGGACTTCCTCATAACGCCGGGCCCCCATAACGCCGGGCCCCCATAACGCCGGGCCCCTATAACGCCGGGCCCCCATAACGCCGGGCCCCCATAACGGCGGGCCCACATATCAAATCAAATTTATTTATATAGCCCTTCGTACATCAGCTGATATCTCAAAGTGTTGAACAGAAACCCAGCCTAAAACCCCAAACAGCAAGCAATGCAGGTGTAGAAGCACATAATGGGGGCCCCTCATCTAGACATTCCTCATAACGTCGGGCCCCCATAACGCCGTACCCTGCCAACATCTCAGCACACCCTACAGCTACTGCCCCTACCCTGCCAACATCTCAGCACCCCCTGCAGCTACTGCCCCTACCCTGCCAACATCTCAGCACCCCCTGCAGCTACTACCCCTACCCCACCAACATCTCAGCACCCCCTGCAGCTACTGCCCCTACCCTGCCAACATCTCAGCACCCCTGCAGCTACTACCCCTACCCCACCAACATCTCAGCACCCCCTGCAGCTACTTGCCCAATCCCCCCCGCTTCTCCTTCACCCAAATCCAGACAGCTGATGTTCTGAAAGAGCTGCAAAATCTGGATCCCTACAAATCAGCCGGGCTAGACAATCTGGACCCCCTCTTTCTAAAATTATTAGCCGAAATTGATGCAACCCCCATTACTAGCCTGTTCAACCTCTCTTTCGTGTCGTCTGAGATCCCCAAAGATTGAAAAGCTGCCGCAGTCATCCCCCTCTTCAAAGGGGGAGACACTCCAGACCCAAACTGTTTCAGACCTATTCCCATCCTGCTCTTCGAAAGCCAAGTTAACAAACAGATCATCGGCCATTTCGAATCCTACCGTACCTTAGTGATGTTTAGTGGCGGTTACGTGGCGGTTTAGTGGCGGTTTAGTGACGGTTACGTGGCGGTTTAGTGGCGGTTACGTGGGGGTTTAGTGGCGGTTACGTGACGGTTTAGTGACGGTTACGTGACGGTTTAGGGACGGCTTAGTGATGGTTTAGTGGCGGTTTAGTGATGGTTACGTGGCGGTTTAGTGATGGTTTAGTGACAGTTTAGTGGGGGTTCCGTGGTGGTTTAGTGGCGGTTTAGTGATGGTTACGTGATGGTTTAGTAGCGGTTACGTGACGGTTTAGTGGGGTTTAGTGACAGTTTAGTGGGGGTTTAGTGACGGTTTAGTGACGGTTTAGTGGGGTTTAGTGGGGGGTTTAGTGGCGGTTTAGTGGGGGTTTAGAGCGGTTACGTGACGGTTTAGTGACGGTTATGTGACGGTTTAGGGACGGCTTAGTGATGGTTTAGTGGCGGTTTAGTGATGGTTACGTGGCGGTTTAGTGATGGTTATGTGACGGTTACGTGACGGTTTAGTGACGGTTTAGTGACGGCTTAGTGACGGCTTAGTGACGGATTAGTGGCGGTTACGTGGTGGTTTAGTGACGGTTACGTGACGGTTATGTGACGGTTATGTGATGGTTTAGTGATGGTTACGTGGCGGTTTAGTGATGGTTACATGGTGGTTTAGTGATGGTTACGTGGCGGTTTAGTGATGGTTTAGTGACAGTTACGTGGCGGTTTAGTGACGGTTACGTGGCGGTTTAGTGACGGTTTAGTGACGGTTACGTGGCGGTTTAGTGACGGTTTAGAGACGGTTTAGTGACGGTTTAGTGACGGTTACGTGGCGGTTTAGTGACGGTTACGTGGCGGTTTAGTGACGGTTACGTGACGGTTTAGTGGTGGTTACGTCGCGGTTGACGGTTTAGTGTCTCACCTTTAACAGCCTCGTCCACCACCTCCACCACACGGTCAATCTGCTGAACCTGGAAAACAAAGAGGACAAGGTTAGAAAACACACAGAGAGACAGAGAGAAAGAGAAACACAGAGAAAGAGAGACACAGACAGAGAGAAAGAGAGAGAAAGAGAGACAGAGAGAGAAAGGTGGTAAACAACAGGTGTAGACTAACAGTCAAATGCTTACCCGTCTCCTCTTTCTACTAACCAGTCTCCTCTCACTCTACTAACCAGTCTCCTCTCTCTCTACTAACCAGTCTCCTCTCTCTACTAACCCGTCTCCTATCTCTACTAACCAGTCTCCTCTCTCTACTAACCCGTCTCCTCTCTCTCTACTAACCTGTCTCCCCTCCCTACTAACCAGTCTCCTCTCTCTACTAACCCGTCTCCTCTCTCTACTAACCAGTCTCCTCTCTCTACTAACCAGTCTCCTCTCTCTACTAACCCGTCTCCTCTCTCTCTACTAACCCGTCTCCTCTCTCTACTAACCCGTCTCCTCTCTCTACTAACCCGTCTCCTCTCTCTACTAACCCGTCTCCCTCTCTACTAACCCGTCTCCTCTCTCTCTACTAACCCGTCTCCTCTCTCTACTAACCCGTCTCCTCTCTCTCTACTAACCCGTCTCCTCTCTCTACTAACCTGTCTCCCCTCTCTACTAACCAGTCTCCTCTCTCTACTAACCCGTCTCCTCTCTCTACTAACCAGTCTCCTCTCTCTACTAACCAGTCTCCTCTCTCTACTAACCAGTCTCCTCTCTACTAACCCGTCTCCTCTCTCTACTAACCAGTCTCCCCTCTCTAACCCGTCTCCTCTTTCTCCCTCCCTAACCCGTCTCCTCTCTCTACTAACCCGTCTCCTCTCTCTACTAACCAGTCTCCTCTCTCTACTAACCAGTCTCCTCTCTCTACTAACCAGTCTCCTCTCTCTCTACTAACCAGTCTCCCCTCTCTACTAACCAGTCTCCTCTCTCTACTAACCAGTCTCCTCTCTCTACTAACCAGTCTCCTCTCTCTCTACTAACCAGTCTCCTCTCTACTAACCAGTCTCCTCTCTCTACTAACCAGTCTCCCTCTCTACTAACCTGTCTCCTCTCTCCCCAGCTAACCTGTCTCCTCTCTACTAACCAGTCTCCTCTCTCTCTACTAACCTGTCTCCTCTCTCTACTAACCAGTCTCCTCTCTCTACTAACCAGTCTCCCCTCTCTACTAACCAGTCTCCTCTCTCTACTAACCAGTCTCCTCTCTCTACTAACCAGTGTCCCCTCTCTACTAACCAGTCTCCTCTCTCTACTAACCAGTATCCTCTCTCTACTAACCAGTCTCCCCTCTCTACTAACCAGTCTCCTCTCTCTACTAACCCGTCTCCTCTCTCTCTACTAACCCGTCTCCTCTCTCTCTACTAACCCGTCTCCTCTCTCTCTACTAACCCGTCTCCTCTCTCTACTAACCAGTCTCCTCTCTCTACTAACCAGTCTCCTCTCTCTCTACTAACCAGTCTCCCCTCTCTACTAACCAGTGTCCACTCTCTACTAACCAGTCTCCTCTCTCTACTAACCAGTCTCCTCTCTCTACTAACCAGTCTCCTCTCTCTACTAACCACACTACAACTAGGGAGCCACAGCTAAACAGCGATTTGAAACATCTCCATTTGAATAACTGCAAGATAAACCCAGCTTCTCATTCTATGCACACAACTCATTTAGACTCTGTTGGCCTGACGCTGTTTTACATTTCATTCCTAAACGCATAACTGCAGAAACACCATCAACCCCAAATCACAACAGAAAAAAACAACACTGCCCTCCGTGTAAATAAACACAAGACACTGCCTCTGAACACAGAGCTAAAACCATAAACACAGTGAGACACAGAGCTAAAACTACAGTAAACCATAAACACACAGTGAGACACAGAGCTAAAACTACAGTAAACCATAAAACAGTGAGACACAGAGCTAAAACTACAGTAAACCATAAACACAGTGAGACACATGAGCAGAAACCATAAACACAGTGAAACAGAGCTACTACAGTAAACCATAAACACAGTGAGACACAGAGCTAAAACTACAGTAAACCATACAGAGCTACAAACAATGTAATACATGTAAACCATAAACACAGTGAGACACAGAGCTAAAACTACAGTAAACCATAAACACAGTGAGACACAGAGCTAAAACTACAGTAAACCATAAACACAGTGAGACACAGAGCTAAAACTACAGTAAACCATAAACACAGTGAGACACAGAGTAAACTAGAAGACAAAGCATTTCACTACAGTAAACCATAAACACAGTGAGACACAGAGCTAAAACTACAGTAAACCATAAACACAGTGAGACACAGAGCTAAAACTACAGTAAACCATAAACACAGTGAGACACAGAGCTAAAACTACAGTAAACCATAAACTACAGTGAGACACAGAGCTAAAACTACAGTAAACTAAACACAGTGAGACACAGAGCTAAAACTACAGTAAACCATAAACACAGTGAGACACAGAGCTAAAACTACAGTAAACCATAAAAGACAGTGAGACACAGAGCTAAAACTAGCAGTAAACCATAAACACAGTGAGACACAGAGCTAAAACTACAGTAAACCATAAACACAGTGAGACACTAAAACTACAGTAAACCATAAACACAGTGAGACACAGAGCTAAAACTACAGTAAACCATAAACACAGTGAGACACAGAGCTAAAACTACAGTAAAACCATAAACACAGTGAGACACAGAGCTAAAACTACAGTAAACCATAAACACAGTGAGACACAGAGCTAAAACTACAGTAAACCATAAACACAGTGAGACACAGAGCTAAAACTACAGTAAACCATAAACACAGTGAGACACAGAGCTAAAACTAAACACAGTGAAACCATAAACATAAACAGTGAGACACAGAGCTAAAAACTACAGTAAACCATAAACACAGTGAGACACAGAGCTAAAACTACAGTAAACCATAAACACAGTGAGACACAGAGCTAAAACTACAGTAAACCATAAACACAGTGAGACACAGAGCTAAAACTACAGTAAACCATAAACACAGTGAGACACAGAGCACAGAGCTAAAACTACAGTAAACCATAAACACAGTGAGACACAAACTACAGTAAACCATAAACACAGTGAGACACAGAGCTAAAACTACAGTAAACCATAAACACAGTGACACAGAGCTAAAACTAGTAAACCATAAACACAGTGAGACACAGAGCTAAAACTACAGTAAACCATAAACACAGTGAGACACAGAGCTAAAACTACAGTAAACCATAAACACAGTGAGACACAGAGCTAAAACT
>NW_024607542.1:0-29313 GCF_018296145.1 Oncorhynchus tshawytscha | reverse complement strand
TGTCGCTCCAAGTAGCTGCCCCATTTGAGTCTTTATCTTGTTCATAATGTAGCTAACATTTTTCCTGTTACGTGCCGGAACATGGGTTAACAAGTCATGCATAACTTTATCTTCAACAGGCATTTGATCTTCAGATGGTAAGCTCGCAGGTACAGTGTATTAGCGTGGTTTCGCTATAGTCATTACCTTTGTAAGTGGTCCTGTAGGGAAATAGTTAAATGGCCTGTCTCTCTCCCCTTGTTTCACCAAGGACAACACCTTTGCAAGAGGTTTGTGTATTTTTGACCTTATCATAGGGGTTAAATTCTTTTTGGATTCAAAATATCCTTCATGGCTGTATCCAAATCATTTTCCGGTTTGTCTGATATTTTCGGGACCCTGCACTTGTTTTTTAAGTCTATCCAACTCTTGTTGTGGCAATCTGGGAGGACTTTTGGGCCATCACCCCGTGTTCAACCACCTCACGCCTGGCAGCAATAAGGCTGGTGATGAAGGGCACGGCTATACTAGTAAAGATAGAATAAAACCGCCAGACTGTTGTATGCTGGTGTCAAGCTTTTTTGAAGACTGACTCTTTATTGGCAAAGAGTTTGATCACGGTCTTTAGTCTCTTTAATTTTTCAATTGGGTCAGGGTGAGTGAATGCACCCTTGAGAAGATTCAAAGCAATCGTTATAGGATAATAGAGAGATCTGGAATAGAGACCACATACTGTCTATTAGATATACCCCAACTAGGCTTCTGCGAGGGGCAAGTTTTTTAAACGCAGAGACATAGCGGGTTACTTCTTTTAGAATGTACGAAATGGCCACTCCCACGGAACAGACCGGTTCGTAGCCTCAGTGTTCTTGGAGTATTTGCTTTTAACCATGATTAATAAGAAATGCTTTGGTTGCGTCCTCGTAGTTTCCAGCAAAGTAGGATTTCCCAGGTACATCTGCTGAGCTAGATTATTAATTTGTAGTTTGTCTCTAGGATTTTTTGAACAAAACCATGTAATTGGCGTTCAAACTGATGGTGCGGCTATTTTTTACCCTGGTGAAACACATTCTGCACCAAGTAAAGCACATGACAGGTTTCTATGATGAGTGTATTGGGTAAACGCTCAGGGCAATTTCGGGATGTTCGCTACCTGCAAATAGCATATCGTCCAAAACCAGCAGATTGTTTTTATGAGGAGGTAAAAGTTCATCATCAGACAGGGAATCAGGTATTCCTTCAACAAACTTGATTTTTTATTGTCTTCAACAATTCATCATACAGAGGTTGATAACAAGAATAACACCACACAACATTATCAGGCTTTTTGAGATAACACATGTTCAGAATTCTCTAAAATACTTTTTACAAAACAAGTTTTACCACTATTCGAAGGCCCTGCGATTAAGGCCGAAAATGGTAGTTGCAACCGGGGGTCAAAACCTTCTACAGCAGTCATTATATCTTAAGCTTTAAGACACCCTGTGGCTTGTTCGCTCTCACGTGTAAGCGTGTGATCAGCTCATGCTACTCTGGCAGACCTCTGGTTGAAACAGCTCTCATTCCCCCCTCCTTCTCAGTAGAAGCATCAAACAACATTCTAAAGACTGTTGACATCTAGCGGACGCCGTAGGACGTGCAATATGACCCCAAAGACAATGTATATTCGATAGGCAATGAGTTGAAAAACGACAAACCCCAGATTTCCCACTTCCTGGTTGGATTTTCTTAGGTTTTTGCCTGACATAAGAGTTCTGTTATACTCACAGACATCATTCAAACAGTTTTAGAAACTTCCGAGTATTTCTTTCCAATATGCATAGTAATATGCATATATTAGCTTCTTGGCCTGAGTAGCAGGAAGTTTACTCTGGGCACGCTTTTCATCTGAACGTGAAAATGCTGCCCCCTATCCCAAACAGGTTAAAGGAGGACTGTAGCATCTAATGATGAAACATTATGGAGTCTTAAAGGAGGCTTGTAGCATCTAATGATGAATTACTATGGAGTCTGATGCTTTAAAGGAGAAGTTTACCCAAAATCCAGAAACTCCTAGGTGATTCCATACATTGAAACTAGTCCAGTGGATTTTTTCCCTCTCTCCCTCTCTCTCCCTGTAGTGCTGTACTGAAACAGCTGCTCTCCCTCTCTCTCCTTGTAGTGCTGTACTGAAACGGCTGCTCTCCCTCTCTCTCCCTGTAGTGCTGTACTGAAACGGCTGCTCTCCCTCTCTCTCCCTGTAGTGCTGTACTGAAACGGCTGCAAAAACGTGACTCGTGACGTTGCTGGATGCGGGCCTCGCTCTGCTGCTTTGCCAGTTAATTTGTTATTTTATTACAGCTATGGCCTTTGTCTTTCACCTGGAGTTGTTTATTTATTTTTGAGAAAAAAAAACACTTTTCAACATATACAAAATAAACTCAGCAAAAAAATGTACGGATCTTTTTCAGGACCTTGTCTTTCAAAGATTATTCGTAAAATTCCAAATAACATCACTGATCTTCATTGTAAAGGGTTTAATCACTAACCTTTGATAATCTTCATCAGATGACACTCAATACATTTATGTTTTGTTCGATAATGTGCATATTTATATCCACAAATCTCGGTTTACATTGACGCCATGTTCAGAAATGCCTCCAAAATATCCAGAGTAATTACAGAGAGCTACGCCAGATAACAGAAATACTCATCATAAACTTTGACGAAAGATGCATGTTTTACATATAATTAAAGATACACTGGTTCTTAACCTCTTCAACCTATGGGGGCGCTATGTCATTATTGGATAAAAAGACGTGCCCGTTTTAAGCGCAATATTTTGTCATGAAAAGATGCTTGACTATGCATGGAATTGACAGCCTTGGAAAGACAAAACTCTGACGTCTCCAAAACTGCAAAGATATTATCTGTGGTGCCCCAGAACTAATGCTACAGGCGAAACCAAGATGAAGTTTCATACAGGAAATGCCCCAGATTCTGAAGGCGCTGTGTTCCAATGTCTCCTTATATGGCTGTGAATGCGCCAGGAATGAGCCTGCGCTTTCTGTCGTTTCCCCAAGGTGTCTGCAGCATTGTGCCGTGTTTGTAGGCATATCATTGGAAGATTGACCATAAGAGACTACATTTACCTGGTGTACCGCCCGGTGTCCTGTGTCGAAATTATTGCGTAATCTGTAGGTCCATGCGCGTTCCATTTCTTCAGAAGAGAAAGTCAACTGCCACGATGGATTTTATCGTCGATAGATATGTGAAAAACACCTTGAGGATTGATTCTAAACATCGGTTTGCCATGTTTCTGTCAATATTATGGAGTTAATTTGGAAAAAAGTTCGCGTTTTAATGACTTAATATTCATTAATTTTTTTCCTTACCCAAACGTGATGAACAAAACGGAGCGATTAGTCGACACAAATAATATTTTTTGTAAAAACGGAACATTTGCTATCTAACAGAGTCTCCTCATTGAAAACATCTGATGTTCTTCAAAGGTAAATGATTTTATTTGAATTCTTTTCTGGTTTTTGTGGAAAATGTTGCATGCTGAAATAGAGGCATAATCCTATGCTAGGCTATCAATACTGTTACACAAATGCTTGTTTTGCAATGTTTGAGAAGCATATTTTGAAAATCTGAGATGACAGTGTTGTTAACAGAAGGCTAAGCTTGAGAGCAAATAGATTAATTTCATTTAATTTGCGATTTTCATTAATAGTTAACGTTGAGTTATGGTAATGAGCTTGAGGCTGTATTCATGATCCCGGATCCGGGATGGCTCGACGCAAGAAGTTAATGCAACCGCTGTGTCAGATTTCTTTTAAACGTTACGAAAAAAGCAGACCATGCAATAATCTAAAACGGCGCTCAGAAGTAAATATATTTTTCCGCCATGTTGGAGTCAACAGAAATACGAAATTACATCATAAATATTCCCTTACCTTTGATGATATTTCATCAGAATGCAGTGCAAGGAGTCCGAGTTCCACAATAAATCATTGTTTTGTTCCATAATGTTCATTACTAGTGTCCAATTAGCTACTTTTGCTAGCACGGTTAGTTCACATATCCAAAAGCTGGCGCTGGTCCAATAAACAGGTCAAACTAAGTAGAGAATCAATCTTCAGGATGTTATTTTCATATATATCCAATAACGTTCCAACCGGAGCATTCGTTTTTGTCTGCAGAGTAATGGAACGCAGGCGATATCAACAGTAATGTGCGCAACCAGGAACGGGCATTCTGACAGACCACTGACTCATTCCCCTTCCATCAAGTCCCACATCACACGAGAGGCTTCATTCCATGTTCTACTGACTGTTGATATCTAGTGGAAGGCGTAGGAAGTGCGAACAGATCTATATCTTGTTTGGATGTGAATAGGCGATGATTGGAATTTCGACCAGCCCCAGAATTTCAACTTCCTGTTTGGAAGTTTGCCTGCCCTATGAGTTATGTTATATTCACAGACATAATTCAAACAGTTTTAGAAACTTCAGAGTGTTTTCTATCCAATAGTAATAATAATATGCATATATTAGCATCTAGGACAGAGTAGGATGCAGTTCACTATGGGCACGCAATTCATCGAAAGTGAAAATACTGTCCCCTATCCCGTGGAACGGTTGTTAAGACACCAACAACTTGCAGACGGTTGGCAATTAAGGTTACAGTTATGAAAACTTAGGACTCCAATGAGGCCTTTCTACCGAATCTGGAAACACCAAAAGAAAAATGCCCAGGGTCCCTGCTCATCTGTGTGAACGTGTCTTAGGCATGCTGCAGGGAGGCATGAGGACTACTGCAGATGTGGCCAGGGCAATAAATTGCACTGTCCGTACTGTGAGACGCCCAGCGCTACAGGGAGACAGGACGGACAGCTTATCATCCTCGCAGTGGCAGACCACGTGTAACAACACCTGCACAGGATCGGTACATCCGAACATCACACCTGCGGGACAGGTACAGGATGGCAACAACAACTGCCAAAGTTACACCAGGAACGCACAATCCCTCCATCAGTGCTCAGACTGTCTGCAATAGGCTGAGAGAGGCTGGACTGAGGGCTTGTATGCCTATTGTAAGGCAGGTAGGTCCTCACTAGACATCACTGGCAACAACATCGCCTCTGGGCACAAACCCACTGTCACTGGACCAGACAGGACTGGCAAAAAGTGGTCTTCACTGACAAGTTGCGGTTTTGTCTCCAGGGGTGATGGTCGGATTCGCGTTTATCGTCGAAGGAATGAGCATTACACCGAAGCCTGTCCTCTGGAGCGGGATCGATTTGGAGGTGGAGGGGCCGTCGTGGTCTGGTGCGGTGTGTCACAGCATCATCAGACTGAGCTTGTTGTCATTGCAGGCAATCTCCACGCTGTGCGTTACAGGGAAGACATCCTCCTCCCTCATGTGGTACCCTTCCTGCAGGCTCATCCTGACATGACCCTCCAGCATGACAATGCCACCAGCCATACTGCTCATTCTGTGTGTGATTTCCTGCAAGACCGGAATGTCAGTGTTCTGCTATAGCCAGCGAAGAGCCCGGATCGCAATCCCATTGAGCACGTCTGGGACCTGTTGGATCGGAGGGTGACATCTTAAGTTTGCTGAAAATAAATGCAGTTGACAGTGAGAGGACGTTTCTTTGTTTGCTGAGTTTAGATTGGCGAGGGGAAAAACAATTTAATCAATTTTAGAATAATGCTGAAATGTAACAAAATTTGGAAAAGGTGTATCATTCGTGTATCTATTTAAACAAATAAACTGTCTTTGGCAGGAGAAAGACCAGACTCAGTGGAACCAGAGCCAGGGACGTCCAAACCCGCAAGACGACACCAGTACTCCTACTGTGGAAAGGGTTGTAACCGGTTATGGGACCTGAAGCAACATGAAAAAATGCACACAGGGGAGAAGCCTTATCACTGCTCCCAGTGTGGCAAGTGTTTTAACCAGTTAGGGAACCTGAAACTACATGAGAGAATACACACAGGGAGAAGCCTGCTCCCAGTGTGGCAGTGTTTCAATTAGGGAACCTGAAACAGCAGGGGAATACACACAGAAGCCTTACCACTGCTCCCAGTGTGGAAAGTGTTTTAACCAGTTAGGGAACCTGAAACGGCATGAGAGAATACACACGGAATTACACAGTGGGAGAAGCCTTACCACTGCTCCCAGTGTGCTCCCAGTGTGGAAAGTGTTTTGACCAGTTAGGAACCTGAAAATGAGAGAATACACACAGAGGAGAAGCCTTATCACTGCTCTCAGTGTGGCAAGTGTTTTAATCAGTTAGGGAACCTGAAACAGCATGAGAGAATACACACGGAGAAGCCTTTTCACTGCTCCCAGTGTGGAAAGTGTTTCAACCGGTCAGTGAAGCTGAAACGGCATGAGAGAATTCACAAAAGAATTCACAAAGGGGAGAAGCCTTACCACTGCTCCCAGTGTGGCAAGTGTTTTAAGCAGTTCGGGAAACTGAAACAACATGAGAGAATACACACAGGGGAGAAGCCTTACCACTGCTCCCAGTGTGGCAAGTGTTTTACTCAGTTAGGGAACCTGAAACGGCATGAGAGAATACACACGGGAGATGCCTTACCATTGCTCCCTGTGTGGAAAGTGTTTCAACCAGTTAGGGCACCTGAAACAACATGAGAGAATACACACATGGGAGAACCCTCACCACTGCTCCCAGTGTGGAAAGAGTTTTAACCATTTATGGAACCTGAACGTTCATGAGCTAATACACACAGTTAAATGTCTTTCGAGAATCCACACAGGAGAGAGAAATTACTTCTCTTAGCACGTATATTGATATTTCACATCTCATTCTCATTGCAATTCATCAGAGAACAAACACAGTGCTCCCGTTGTCTTATATTGTTGACTGATAATGTGTTTACCTGTTTTTACCAGATGAAATTGCTTCTTCCAATTATTGATAAACATGTACCTGTTAAGAAAGGGACTGTTAGAACTGTTCCATGGATTGATGAGGAATTTAAAAACTGTATGTTTGAAAGAGATGGGGCAAAAGGAGTGGCGAATAAGTCTGGATGCACATCTGGCTGGCTTACATACTGCAAATTGAGAAATGATGTGACCAAACTCAACAAACATGATAAACTTCATTAGGAAGCCAAGATCAATGATATAAAGAATGATGAAAAAAATGTAAATAAACAATTAAAGAAAAGCAGTGCAAGTATTGAATTTTGTGAAGTTAGTGTGGGAGAGGTGGAAAAATTGTGGTTATCGATCAATAATGACAAACCTCCTGGCATTGACAACTTAGATGGAAAGCTACTGAGGACAGTAGCTGACTCTATAGCCACTCCTATCTGTCATATTTTTAATCTGAGCCTAGAGGAAAGTCTTTGTCCTCAGGCCTGGAGGTAAGCCAAAGTAATTCCACTACCCAAGAGTGGTAAAGCGGCCTTTACTGGTTCTAAGCCAGCTCTTAACAAACTGTTGGGAAAAATTGTGTTTTACCAAATACAATGTTCAAAGAAATAAAGGGAACACTAAAATAATACATCCTAGATCTGAATGAATGAAATATTCTTATTAAATAATTTTTCTTTACATAGTTGAATGTGCTGACAACAAAATCACACAAATTATCAATGGAAATCAAATGTATCAACCCATGGAGGTCTGGATTTGGAGTCACACTCAAAATTAAAGTGGAAAACCACACTACAGGCTGTCCAACTTTGATGTAATGTCCTTAAAACAAGTCAAAATGAGGCTCAGTAGTGTGTGTGGCCTCCACGTGCCTGTATGACCTCCCTACAATGCCTGGGCATGCTCCTGATGAGGTGGCGGATGGTCTCCTGAGGGATCTCCTCCCAGACCTGGACTAAAGCATCCGCCAACTCCTGGACAGTCTGTGGTGCAACGTGGCGTTGGTGGATGGAGCGAGACATGATGTCCCAGATGTGCTCAATTGGATTCAGGTCTGGGGAACGGGCGTGCCAATCCTGAACTGTACTCGAGTTACAGGGAAGACATCCTCCTCCCTCATGTGGTACCCTTCCTGCAGGCTCATCCTGACATGGCCCTCCAGCATGACAATGCCACCAGCCATACTGCTCGTTCTGTGCATGATTACCTGCAAGACCGGAAGGTCAGTGTTCTGCCATGGCCAGCGGAGAGCCCGGATCTCAATCCCATTGAGCATGTCTGGGACCTGTTGGATCGGAGGGTGAGGGCTACGGCCATTCCCTCCCAGAAATGTCCGGGAACTTGCAGGTGCCTTGGTGGAAGAGTGGGGTAACATCTCACTTGTTCAGTTTATGTCTGTTGTTGAATCTTATGTTCCAACAAATATTTACACATCTTAAGTTTGCTGAAAATAAACGCAGTTGACAGTGAGAGGATGTTTCTTTTTTTTGCTGAGTTTAGATTGGCGAGGGGGAAAAACAATTTAATCAATTTTAGAATAATGCTGAAATGTAACAAAATATGGAAAGGGTGAAGGGGTCTGAATACTTAACGAATGCACTGTGTCTGTGTGTATACTGAACCAAAATATAAACAGCAATTTCAACGATTTACAGCTCATATACAGTGCCTTGCGAAAGTATTCGGCCCCCTTGAACTTTGCGACCTTTTGCCACATTTCAGGCTTCAAACAAAAAGATATAAAACTGTATTTTTTTGTGAAGAATCAACAACAAGTGGGACACAATCATGAAGTGGAACGACATTTATTGGATATTTCAAACTTTTTTAACAAATCAAAAACTGAAAAAATGGGCGTGCAAAATTATTCAGCCCCTTTACTTTCAGTGCAGCAAACTCTCTCCAGAAGTTCAGTGAGGATCTCTGAATGATCCAATGTTGACCTAAATGACTAATGATGATAAATACAATCCACCTGTGTGTAATCAAGTCTCCGTATAAATGCACCTGCACTGTGATAGTCTCAGAGGTCCGTTAAAAGCGCAGAGAGCATCATGAAGAACAAGGAACACACCAGGCAGGTCCGAGATACTGTTGTGAAGAAGTTTAAAGCCGGATTTGGATACAAAAAGATTTCCCAAGCTTTAACATCCCAAGGAGCACTGTGCAAGCGATAATATTGAAATGGAAGGAGTATCAGACCACTGCAAATCTACCAAGACCTGGCCGTCCCTCTAAACTTTCAGCTCATACAAGGAGAAGACTGATCAGAGATGCAGCCAAGAGGCCCATGATCACTCTGGATGAACTGCAGAGATCTACAGCTGAGGTGGGAGACTCTGTCCATAGGACAACAATCAGTCGTATATTGCACAAATCTGGCCTTTATGGAAGAGTGGCAAGAAGAAAGCCATTTCTTAAAGATATCCATAAAAAGTGTTGTTTAAAGTTTGCCACAAGCCACCTGGGAGACACACCAAACATGTGGAAGAAGGTGCTCTGGTCAGATGAAACCAAAATTGAACTTTTTGGCCACAATGCAAAACGTTATGTTTGGCGTAAAAGCAACACAGCTCATCACCCTGAACACACCATCCCCACTGTCAAACATGGTGGTGGCAGCATCATGGTTTGGGCCTGCTTTTTCAGCAGTGACAGGGAAGATGGTTAAAATTGATGGGAAGATGGATGGAGCCAAATACAGGACCATTCTGGAAGAAAACCTGATGGAGTCTGCAAAAGACCTGAGACTGGGACGGAGATTTGTCTTCCAACAAGACAATGATCCAAAACATAAAGCAAAATCTACCAATGGAATGGTTCAAAAATAAACATATCCAGGTGTTAGAATGGCCAAGTCAAAGTCCAGACCTGAATCCAATCGAGAATCTATGGAAAGAACTGAAAACTGCTGTTCACAAATGCTCTCCATCCAACCTCACTGAGCTCGAGCTGTTTTTCAAGGAGGAATGGGAAAAAATTTCAGTCTCTCGATGTGCAAAACTGATAGAGATATACCCCAAGCGACTTACAGCTGTAATCACAGCAAAAGGTGGCGCTACAAAGTATTAACTTAAGGGGGCTGAATAATTTTGCACGCCCAATTTTTCAGTTTTTGATTTGTTAAAAAAGTTTGAAATATCCAATAAATGTGGTTCCACTTCATGATTGTGTCCCACTTGTTGTTGATTCTTCACAGTTTTATATCTTTATGTTTGAAGCCTGAAATGTGGCAAAAGGTCGCAAAGTTCAAGGGGGCCGAATACTTTCGCAAGGCACTGTAAGTCAGTCATTGTAAATAAATAAATTAGGCCCTAATCTATGGACTTTACATGACTGGGCATCCGCCAGCCATTGGAGGGCCCTGGAGGGCATAAGCCCACCCATTGCGGAGCCAGGCCCAGCCAATCAGAATTCGTTTTTCCCCACAAAAGGGCTTCATTTCAAATAGATACAACTCGGGTGGCTGGTCTCAGACGATGTGGAGGTCCTGGGTTGGCGTTGTTATATGTGGTCTCTGGTTGTGAGGCCAGTTGGATGTACTGCCAAATTCTCTAAAACGATGTTGGAGGCAGCTTCTGGTAGAGAATTGAACATTCAATCAACAGCTCTAGTGGATATTCCTGCAGTCAGCATGCCAATTGCACGCTCCCTCAACTTGAGAAACCTGCACATTTTAGTGTGGCCTTTTATTCTCCCCAGCACAAGGTGCACCTGTGTAATGATCATGCTGTTTAATCAGCTTGACATGCCACACCTGTCAGGTGGATGAATTTTCTTGGCAAAGGAGAAATGTTTACTAACAGGGATGTAAAAAATTCTGCAATCTTTTGTTTCAGCTCATGAAACATCCAACACTTTACATGTTGCATTTATATTTTTGTTTATTGTGTCATGTTTTGTGTTGACCGCAGGAGGGGTAGCTGCTGCTTTTGCAACAGCTAATGGGGATCCTAGTAAAATACCAAATACCAAACTCTGTTGTTCTCTCTGAGCTCAGAAATAAAGAATCTTGGTTTGACTTGGACTCCAGCAGATCCTTATATTATAATATCCACTACAACTCACCCACAGATTGCTGTTTCATGATTGTCTCAATGAAGAGTTCCTCATTCCACTTTCCTGTGGGCATTTACAAGCCTCCCACTGGTTGAATAAACGTTTCCACGTCAAATTAAAAACATCCTTAACATAGATAAACCTTCACTATCTTCATCCCTAAACTAGCAACATTAACTATTTTCTATAGTTAATGAAATCCTAGCTAAATACAATGTTCCCACCCGTTTTCATGTCTTTGGTTATGCAAACATTTGTTTATTCGATTATATTTCTCATTAAGATGAATATTGTTTTAATTCTGCATGGGTCACGCATTGCTTTGGTCATGTGTTCCCTTATGGGTCAATTATTTTAATTTGAATATAGCAATTATGCTCTCTCCTCAATCACTTACAGTTTCTTTGGAAAGTATTCAGACCCCTTGACTTTTAGGTTTAGGTCATCAGTAAAGGGGACATCTTAAATATTACAATGACCCTTTCAAAGAGAGACATCCCCCAGACCTCCCCCTATAACTATTTTTAAAAGGGTAAAAATTATCTGTTTTCAGTAGCATTAAGGTCAGGGCCCACTCAAATACCTTGACTTTGTTGTCCTTAAGCCATTTTGCCACAACTTTGGAAGTATGCTTGGCGTCATTGTCCATTTGGAAGACCCATTTGCGACCAAGCTTTAACTTCCTGACTGATGTCTTGAGATGTTGCTTCAATATATTCACATAATTTTCCAACCCCATGATACCATCTATTTTGTGAAGTGCCCCAGTCCTTCCTGCAGCGAAGCACCCCCACAACGTGATGCTGCCACCTGTGTGCTTCACGGTTGGGATGGTGTTCTTCGGCTTGCAAGCATCCCCCTTTTTCCTCCGATCATAACGATGGTCATTATGGCCAAACAGTTCTATTTTTGTTTCATCAGACCAGAGGACGCCTTCAGGCATTTGGAAATGAAATGAACAGACTTGTGGAGGTCTCCATTTTTTCTGAGATCTTGAGATTTGTATTTATTTTCCCATGATGTCAAAAAGAGGCACTGATTTCAAGGTAGGTCTTGAAATACATACACAGGTGCTAATTGACAAATGATGTCAATTAGCCTATCAGAAGCTATGACATAATTTTCTGGAATTTTCCAAGGCTGTTTAAAGGCACAGTCAACTTAGTTTGTGAAATAATCTGTCTGTAAACAGTTAACAAGAAATTGTGGATGGTTGAAAAATGAGTTTTAATGACAACCTCAGTAAATCTTTGACTTCAACTGAAATACCCTTCACTATGTATGTCAATACTGACCCACTGGGATTGTGTAATAATCTGTCTGTAAACAATGCACTGTCGGATCTAGAAGCATAAGCATTTAAATACTGTATCTACACTCTTCACAATAACATCTGTGTTTCTAACCATGTTATGTATATGACCAATACCATCTGCTAACCATGTGTATGTGACCAATAACATCTGATAACATCATGTGTATGTGACCAATAACATCTGCTAACCATGTGTATGTGACCAATAACATCTGACAACCATGCGTATGTGACCAATAACATTTGCTAACCATGTGTATGTGACCAATAACATCTGACAACCATGTGTATGTGACCAATAACATCTGCTAACCATGTGTATGTGACCAATAACATTTGATTTGATTTGAACAAAACAAATCCATGTGATGATGTTTGATCAATGTGGAAAACGGATTGGATTTGTAAAAATCCATCTACATAAGGTATTTTTATTAATTTTCACACAACTGGTAACCAGCTACTGGTGACATTTTGTGTTTCACCCAACTGGCAACCTAAATCCAATGACAGGTGGACATTTTGTGTTGATTTAATGTTGAATTCACTTTAGTTGGCGAATCAAAGAAATGTAAATAGAAACTAGATGTTGAACTGATGTCTGTGCCCAGTGGGACGGTTTGAATAAGCGGCAGGTGTTGGATCAATATCCACCTTAGTAGCTAAATTTCCATGCAATTTGCGACAGATTTTCATGTGAATATTCTCAAATCTGCATAAAACAATATACGCATTTTCCCACCGGAAATGTTTGCATCAAACAGATTTATTGCGGATAAAAGTCTTTGCGTGATGACGTAGTGCACGGAAAAAATGTTTTCCTGTTGAATTCCCATGTACTGAATGAAAAATGCAAGTTAAATGGGTTTCCATTGCATTTTCAACTCTACTGAGGGTTTTGAAAAACCGTTGAGTTATATAGCAAAAGTCCTCTTGTCCCGTGCACTGTAGCCAACAGCTCACATATACAGTGTTGGTAGGCTACCTACATGATGAGATTATTATGGATGAGAGCGACATTATTTTATTTGTCAAATGGCAACCAAGCATCAATCATCATCATGTCACCAGAAGAAGACCCTCAAAATGTATTGGAAAGGAGCATCAAGCTCAACACATGCACTTTCACCACCCTGTGAAGTTCATCATTTATTTAATCTGTAGCCTAATAAACTGCATGGGTTCCCAAGTCGTAGTGGGAGGACCACACAATATATCATCGCGTGACTCCAAGTTAACTAAGATATGATCGTTATTAAATCGATATTTGCGCATAAAGGATTAATGCCGCCATTTCTCGTTTATACATTTTTACTGACACAAAAAGACCCCACCATGTCAAACGAAGTAACAAATCGTCTGTCGGCATTTAGAAAAGTATACAGGCATATCCTGTTTCCATCAGCCCGGTCATTACTTTGGAAATGGTTGGATCAATATCCACCTTCATGATATGGATGAAGCCTGATTTGGAATGTCTGAGTAGTTCTATCTGATGTCATAATACACCCCTCTGATAATCAAGTGATATTTGGAATGTCTGAGTAGTTCTATCTGATGTCATAATACACCCCTCTGATAATCAAGTGATATTTGGAATGTCTGAGTAGTTCTATCTGATGTCATAATACACCCCTCCGATAATCAAGTGATGTTCACATGTGATGCATTTGCTCCATTGTTTACATTTAAATGGGAGGCCCACTCTGATGATGTATGTCTTACATAGTGGGGCTTTAAAAGAATAGTATGGTGACATCTTAGTGGAGCTTGAAATGAATAGGATTATTAATCATTAACTCCTATAGCAACAATACACTGTGGCTTTGACTTCAAGAAGAGAATGGGCTGATGGGTGGTGGTGCTACTCTATAGGTAAGGCTGTCCAATATGAATGTTCAATACACACAATAGGTTGATCAGTAGCCAGCTAGCTGCTACGTCTTTAGCCGGACAGCTAGCTAACACGGCTAGCTAACACGGCTAGCTAACACAGCTCGCTATCAACAAAGTCAAAATGGACTCCAGGCCTGGTGGTGGCAGCAGTGCACAACAACCACTGTTTACCGGAGCTTCCTGAGTGAAAAATAATTTGGCTATATAAAGAGGGCACGACAAACCCTATTCCCCCTCAGGAGACTGAAAAGGTTTGGCATGGGTCCTCAGATCACACCAGGGCCAGATTACCAGGACGTGTACTCCGAGCATGCGCTGACCAACTGGCAACTGTCTTCACTGACATGTTCAACCTCTCCCTGTCTGTAATACCAACATGTTTCAAGCAGACCACCATAGTCCCTGTGCCCAAGAACACCAAGGTAACCTACCTAAATGACTACCGACCCATGTCACTCACGTATGTAGCCATGAAGTGCTTTGAAAGGCTGGTCATCTCTGTGAAGATGGGAGAACCTTCCAGAAGGACAACCACCTCTGCAGCACTCTGCCAGTCTGGCCTTTATGGTAGAGTGGCCAGACGGAAGCCACTCCTCAGTAAAAGGCACATGACAGCCCACTTAGAGTTTGCCAAAAGGCACCCAAAAGATTCTCAGACCATGGAAACAGGATTCTCTGTTTCTGATGAAATCAAGATTGTACAATGGCCTGAATGCCAAGTGTGACGTCTGGAGGAAACCTGGCACCCTCCCTACGGTGAAGCATGGTGGTGGCAGAATCATGCTGTGAGGATGTTTTCCAGCGGCAGGGACTGGAAGACTAGTCACAATTGAGGCAAAGATGAACAGAGAAAAGTACAGAGAGATCCTTGATGAAAACCTGCTCCAGAGATCTCAGGACCTCAAACTGGGGCGAAGGTTCACCTTCCAACAGGACAACGACCCTAAGCACACAGCCAAGATAACACAGGAGTGACTTCAGGACAAGTCTCTGAATGTCCTTGAGTGGCCCAGCCAGAGCCCGGACTTAAACCTGATCGAACATCTCTGGAGAGACCTGAAAATAGCTGTGCAGCAACATTCCCAATCCAACCTGACAGAGTTTGAGAGGATCTGCAGAGAAGAATGGGAGAAGCTACCCAAATACAGGTGTGCCAAGCTTGTGTTGTCAATCCCAAGAAGGCTTGAGGCTGTAATCACTGCCAAAGGTGCTTCAACAAAGTACCGAGTAAAGTGTCTGAATACTTATGTAAATATAGTATTTCAGTTCAAATTCCTATAAACATGTTTTTGCTTTGTCATTATGGGTTATTGTGATGACGGAAAAACTTAATTTAATACATTTTAGAATAAGGCTGTAACGTAACAAAATCTGGAAAAAGTCAAGGCGTCTGAATATTTTCCGAATGCTGTCCTCTCCAAATTTAGCTGTATTTTATTGGTTGGAATTGTTTTAAGATGGCCATACTGTGGATTATTTAGATGTTTGATTTTTAATTCTAGGACCCCTTTAGGTATAAATATATATATATGTGTAATACCAGTCAAAAGTTTGGACACTTCAAAACCTTAGTCAAATATATAGGTATTTTAATCCAGTTATAAACGTGTTTTCATTGCATTTCTATGGGCAATATTAGTAAAGCCCAAATTCAATATTTTATTTATTTATTTATATATATACAGTACCAGTCAAAAGTTTGGACACACCTACTCATTCCAGAGATTTTCATTATTTTTACTTTTTTCTGCTTTGTAGAATAATAGTGAAGACATCAAAACTATGAAATAACATATATAGAATCATGTAGTAACCAAAAAAGTGTTAAACAAATCTAAATATATTTTATGTTTGAGAGTCTTCAAAGTAGCCACCCTTTGCCTTGATGACAGCTTTGCACACTCTTGGTAATGTAGAAAAGTTAAAATAAAGAAAACCCCTGCAATGAGTAGGTGTGTCCAAACTTTTGACTGGTACTGAATATATATTTATATATATATATTTAAATCAAATATTGAATTTGGGCTTTACTAATATTGCCCATAGAAATGCATTGAAAACACATTTTATAACTGGAAAAAAATACCTATATATTTGTTTTAAGTAATAAGGCTTTACACTTTGAAGTGTCTGTCCTTTATCTAGGCGATATAAGAAAGCTCAGGTAATATTTTATATTGTTTTACATATATTTAACTCCTTATTTTTGGGGGCACAAAACTACCTCCGTACTTCCATTTGTGTGTATAGGTTACCTTCAAATGAGTTCCGATGATCAACATAGAGAACACACTTTCACAACCCTCCCAAACCTCTCTACAACATCCCCAACAAACACCTTCAACAAACCTCTCTACAACATCCCCACAAACACCTTCCAACCCTCCCAAACCTCTCTACAACATCCCCAACAAACACCTTCACAACCCTCCCAAACCTCTCTACAACATCCCCAACAAACACCTTCACAACCCTCCCAAACCCTCTACAACATCCCCAACAAACACCTTCACAACCCTCCCAAACCTCCCAACATCCCCAACAAACACCTTCACAACCCTCCCAAACCTCTCTACAACATCCCCAACAAACACCTTCACAACCCTCCCAAACCTCTCTACAACATCCCCAACAAACACCTTCACAACCCTCCCAAAAACCTCTCTACAACATCCCCAACAAACACCTTCACAACCCTCCCAAACCTCTCTACAACATCCCCAACAAACACCTTCACAACCCTCCCAAACCTCTCTACAACAACAAACCCCAAACCCTCCCAAACACAACATCCCCAAAACCCTCCCAACATCCCCAAAAACACCTTCACAACCCTCTCTACAACATCCCCAAACACCCCTCCCAACAACATCCCCAACAAACACCTTCACAAACCTCACAACATCCCCAAACACCTCCACAACCGTCTCTACAACATCCTGACATCTGGAGATATCAGTGGTCACTCTTCATCAAGAGCAGGTATGATGAATCTCTCATCTCAGACATTACAACTAATGTGCTGTGAGATTAAATGCTGTAATGCTGGAGGAAATCAATTGTAACTGTTCATGCAATGGACAAATCTTTCTCTCTCTAGATTCTCCTCCATTAGACTCTCCTGGTGCAGGACAGAGTCAGAGTGCTGGTAATTTTCATGTCTACTGATTTCAATGGTGTCAGAAGTCTCAGAAGTGAGAAGTGATGCGTAGCACCAGATTTAGCCAACAGCTCATTTATATCTGTCCAAGGGAAGATTTGAGGCCATCTAGATGTGTCTCTCTGAGGCCCACCGCAAGTGATGCAACATTTGAGGTTTTGTAGAGAGCTGCTGCTGACACCATGTCCTCTGTTGCTATGGTTACTCTGATCACTTTCTTACTCATAGTCTCTCCTTTACCACACCTTTATTATGTATCTTCTCTGTCTGTCAGCTGACAGACCCGACCAACCAACTGACCAACCTTTCAACCTACCTTACCAACCTTTCAACCTACCTTACCTTATTAAAAACCTCTTCGGGTTACTTTGTGCAATTTCCGCCTGAAAACATACCCTAATCTAACAGCCTGTAGCTCAGGCCCAGAAGCAAGGATATGCAAATTCTTGGTACCATTTGAAAGAAAACAGTCTGAAGTTTGTGTAAATGTGAATTGAATGTAGGAGAATATAACACAATAGATCTGGTAGAAGAAAATACACAGGCGTTTCTCTGTTCTTTTAATGTTGTTGCATCTTTAAAATAAACAAGAACAGCCAAACATTCAGTTATGATACTGGGGCTAATTTCAAATAAGAACATAAGTAGGCAACAGTATTTGACCAAAGTTTCAGACAGATACCTTCAGGAATGAGTGAGGTACATGCCATTGAGCATGAAGTCACCCAGG
Source organism: Oncorhynchus tshawytscha (assembly GCF_018296145.1). Lineage (NCBI taxonomy): Eukaryota > Metazoa > Chordata > Actinopteri > Salmoniformes > Salmonidae > Oncorhynchus > Oncorhynchus tshawytscha. The sequence goes on along the minus strand of NW_024607542.1, from coordinate 11,274 downwards.
TGTCCCTCACAAGTTTCCCAAATGTACCCAAGTGGCCGAATTGGAACTTCGAAACATTGATGCAAATAACTATATAAAAAAATACCAAAAATTATTCAAACATACCCCCAAAAATTTAAAAAATTAAAAATTAAAAATAACAAGGGTAATTATTTACACTCAATGTTCAATAATGTGAAGACCCTCTACACAATATTGTGCTGCTGATGCCATAGCCCATAGCAGTCTCTTTCTGCTGTGAAGCAGAGGGTCACTGAACAGGTGGTGCAGCCGACAGAGGATTTCTTGTGGCAAAGAGCACAACGTAGCCTCCTTACTAAGCCCCTTTTGCACTCATTCCTGCCTGCAATAAGGAATTTAAGCATGTGCACACCACTGGTTGATGGAGCAGAAGGGACAGAGGTAGAGGGGAATGAAGGTGCTACAGTGCTGTAGCTAGCAAGCTCCTGGATGAGCTGCTCCCTGAAGCTAGCTGTGAGATGGGGGCTGTCCACAGCTCTTGGCCATTTCCTTCTGGAGGATGAAGGCATTCACCACAGCAATGTCAATGAAATGATAAAACAATGTCTTGTACCATTTCATTGTCTTTGTGGAGAACATTGTAGTATCCTATCAGCGCATCTGACAGGTCCACACCTCCCATGCTCTTGTTGTAGTCCTTTACTGCAGTTGGAATGGAGACATTTTTGGTGGTCCATGCCCCTGTAGCGTCCTTCACACGCCTGATGACGTGATCACCACTGAAGGACTTGTGGATAGTGGAGCACATCGCCACCTCTCTGGTGTCCATCCACTTCACAAACAGCAGGCCATCTTCACGGATCCATCTCATGGTACCCCGCTCAGCCTGCTTAGGCATGTCGTTCACCCTGGTTTTCGGAAAGCCCACTCTGTTGGTCCGAATGGTGCCACAAGCCCACACATCACGCTTCCTCAGGTCTGTGAACAGGGTAGGGCTTGTGTAAAAGTTATTCACAAACAGTTTGTAGCCCTTCCCTAGCAGCTGAAAATCTAATAACTGCATAACGGAGTCATAGCTAAATCCCTTACCGGTCGCACAATTGTTCTTACCCTCATAGACAAAAAAATTGCACGTGTATGCACACGCAGAATCGGCCAAAACAAACAGTTTGTAACCCCATTTAGTCGGTTTGTTACGCATGTAGTGTTTTAGGCCATTTCTGGCCTTTGAGGCTACCATCCTCTCATCTATGGAAAGGTTCTGGGCAGGCTGAAAATAAGTATTGCAGGCCTCAATGATGTCGAGGTAGAGAGGTTTAATTTTGCAGAGCTTATCAAACCTTGCCGTGCCTCGTTTCGTCTCGTTGTCCTTATCAACTTCTGGGTCACTGATATGAAGCGCCCGTGAGATTGTCAGAAACCTTTTGCACGACATGACCGTGGTGGGGAAAGGCAGTTGATAGAGGGGTGCAGATTTCCAGTAGTCCTTCAGGGTTTTTAGCTTCACAAGACCCATGTAAATGACCATAGAAATGTAGCAGAAAAGGTCTGACCTGGAAATGGGCTTCCATGTCTCTTTCTTGCCTTCCTGCTTCTTAGCTCCGTACTTATTAGTGTTCAACACCAGGGAATCAACAACTGCCGAGGTAAAAAACAACTGAAAAAGTTGCATGGGGCTGTACTTGGAGTTCATGTCCAGCTGAGGACCTGGTGGCCTCTTTGGTCTGAAAATTGGAGGTGGTGGGGCCACATCCTCCTCCAGCACAGAGTGCCAACGACCCTCCTCCGCACTGCCAGCAGGTTCCACACTTCCCTTCCTCCGCTTCTTTGTCACCGGCTTCACACCTCTTGATGGCCGGGCGGGGGTAGGTGTGGTGCCTGAGACAGCAGGGGTCCGGCTGGATGGACCAGCTTCAGTGGGGGATTTGCACCGTGGCAGTATGGGCTCCCAATCAGAATCGCTGGGACTGTGAAATAGAGACAAAACAGACACAGATTATATATAGAGTAAGTAAACATCCACTAAGGTGAGGTGTTGTATTTTATCTAAACATGGAATGGACATGTAAAAATATATGTAATATATACAGACACACAGACACACAGATACACCCACAATGTAGAGCAATATTTACTTTATACACATGTGTACTTTATATTTCATGTCCTAGTCATATTTTTATATATGGCAAAATATATATCTCAAACAACTCAAATGAATAATATTTGATATTATTAATTTCAAACAACGTTACTCACCAATCCAACACAGAATCTTCTCCATTTAGAGTCAAAAGAATAGTCACTGTCTGGTCTGACTCATCTTGTAGTAATTCACTCACTATCTCTATCAATCTCGTCAATGATATTGTGTAGATCTATATACTTTGTCTTTGCCTTCGATTTTAAAGATTTACTTGCCATAATTATTCTCTGAAAATGCTCTCAAAACAGAAATGCTGCACGTAACCAGCGTGGCTGCCTCGTAGAGTTTTCAATGGCGAATGGTTGTATCTATACGCTTGAGTTTCCCACAAACGATAGTCTTCCTGGATAGAACCATCACATGTTGTCGTTTACCTGAGCTCATTGGCTATCTACCCAGCTAGATTTCAAGACGATCAGTGGTCATTGGTCCAAAATACAGTCAATCAACGAAGAACCGATCATATCATTGGTGCGCAATTAGGTCATTGTTTGCCGTGTTCAAATCAGTTCCTTTCGGTCAATATGTCCCGGAAAAGAACCATGATATGTGGTTGTTTTACTAACAAACAGAGGAATGCAATGAAACCAAACATGACTCGATAAACGTCTGTTTAGAGTAATTACATTGAACGTTACGTCCAAAGTTGAAGGACACGGAATTTACGCCAAGCCGTTTACAAAATGTTTCCTGTTAGGCTATAAAAATGGATTATATCGAACAAAACGACACTATTGTTTTGTCGTGACCTTTAGTGTTGCCAAAAGAAGATCTTCAAAAGGTAATTGATGAATTTTATTGCTATTTCTGATCGATAATCACATTTGCAGTAAAGCTTTTTGAATTCTGACATGGTGGCTAGATTAACCAGAGGTTTAGCTTTCATTTGGTGTATTGCACTTCTGATTTAATTCAAGTTAAATATTTATAATAATGACATTTCGGGCAATTTTTGTTGAAACGTTTCCCTAAAGGAACGCCTGTCCTAGACAGGTTTTTAAACTGTCTGCTACTCAGGTCCATAAGCTAGGGTATAAATATAATTAGTAGATTTGGGTAGAAAACTAAAGTTTCCAAAACTGTTAAAATAATATCTGTGTATAACAGAATGGATATGGCAGGTGAAAACCAGAGGAAAATCCAACCAGGAAGTACTATTATTTTGAAAGGCTGTTTTTCCATTGAAAGTCTATCCACCAAACAAAGATTTAAGACCCAGTTCACGACTCTATGGCTTCCTCTACATGTGAACAGTGTTTAGCATTGTTTCAGGCTTTTACTCTGAAAAATGAGGGCGATTACAGCACTTTCAATGAGAGGACAGTGGAAATTTCCAGACATGAGCCAAGGCGTCTTTCTTGTTTCTCCTTTTCTATTAACAAAGCTTTTCTCCGGTTGAAATATTATTTAATTATTTATGACAAAAACAACCTGAGGATTGAAGATGTTCCTTGGGGGTATCCGTACCTATGTAGGACATGCGAGGGTTAGGTTAATAAACAGGCTGGAGCTAGAACCTCGTTGTTGCGCGTCCTTATTTTAGATCATACTACAGTTTGACATGTTTCTACAAACTTTTATTGTACTTTAAAAAAAACATTTGTCTGGACTTTGTGCCCGCACCTTTTGCATTCAGATTACTGGACTAAACGTGCGAACAAAGGGGGTTTTTGGTCATAAAGAGGGACATTATCGAACAAAACAAACATTTATTGTTTAACATGGAGACCTGGGAGTGCCACCAGATGATCAGAGGTAAGTGATTAATTTTAATCGCTATTTCTGACTTTTGTGACACCTCTCCTTGGTTGGAAAATGGCTGTATGGTTCTGTGGCTAGGGGCTGACCTAACAATTGTTTGGTGTGCTTTCGCCATAAAGCCTATTTGAAACAGGACAATATGGCTGGATTTACAACAAGTTTATCTTTAAAATGGTGTATAATACTTGTATGTTTGAAGAATTTTAATTATGGATTTCTGTTGTTTTTAATCTGGCGCCCTGCAATTTCACTGGCTGTTGTCGAGGTGGGACGCACTTGTACCAGAGAGGTTAACAAAAATTTGTGGAGTGGTTGAAAAACGAGTTTTAAGGACTCCAAACTAAGTGTATGTAAACTTTGACTGTGTGTGTGTGTGTGTGTGTGTGTGTGTATGTATATATAAATAAATATGCAACCATTTAAACAACTGCATTAGCATGAGAAGTAAAAACTTGTTTTACTTACTGATCAAAAAGTGGATCTTCTCCTTCCAAAAACATTTCTTCCGCGCTGGAATCAAAACTCTGGTCGCTCACAGAGTCCTCATCCATTCCTTCTGTGTCACTCTCCTGGTCAATTTCTGCAATAATATCATCAAAATGATTATACTTGGACTGAGATTTAGCTTTTCCACTCTTAGTAACCATGTTTAACTTTTTCAGACTTGAGAAGTCTGTAGAAGAGAAGGAACTGCTGTGAAACGTAAACTACCGTGCATCTGGTTTCCTTTCACCAGAGAATGAACTCTGTTGTGCACAGCTCTAGCATGATGGCTGTTTGTCCTACAAACGGTGTTCACATACTGCTGGAAATCCCAGCTCATTGGCTGTCTAGCTAGGTTTCAAAACCATAGGTGGTCATTGGTCCAAGAACCTTCATGGGCTAATTCAGGTCTTGTATAGCCAATACGTAATGTAGAATTATGAAACATGTTTGGTTGCCTTCTAGAGTGTCTGAGGATTGCACAGAAACCGAACTTGACCGTGTTAAGCTATGTTTGATTGCTAACAAAATTTGATTTCATAAAATTGTTTTGTTGCAAGTTGAGTCGGAATTCATGCAGAATGCTGTTTACAACACGTTAGGATATACATGTCCTTTTGTCAGTTAAAATATAATTAAATTTATCATAAATACAGTGTAGACATTGCTAATGTTGAGGCGGAAAATGGCTGATTATCTACATAGAGGCCCATTATTATCTACAGAGGCCCATTATTATCTACAGAGGCCCATTATTATCTACAGAGGCCCATTATTATCTACAGAGGCCCATTATTATCTACAGAGGCCCATTATCAGCAACCATCAGTCCTGTGTTCCAATGGCACGTTGTGTTAGCTAATCCAAGTTTATCATCCTGTGTTCCAAAATCCAAGTTTATCATTTTAAAATGCGAATCGAACATTAGAAAACGCTTTTGCAATTATGTTAGCACAGCTGAAAACTGTTGTTCTGATTAAAGAAGCAATAAAACTGGCCTCCTTTAGACTAGTTGAGTATCTGGAGCATCAGCATTTGTGGCTTTGATTGTCGATGTTATTTTAATGGACCAAAAAAATGATTTTCTTTCAAAAACAAGGACATTTCTAAGTGACCCCAAACTTTTCAACGGTAGTGTATATATAGAAATACATGTTTAACATTTGCACCAATTGATTGGTGAAAAGAACAGGTGGCTAAGTCAAACAAGATTTTTATTAGTCGGGGACAGCCCCACTGGTAAAAGATACTAGTCCATCTTCATGTCAACTAACAGAACTCTGCTGGTTGTCCTGGTAACAGATACCAGTGGGAAGATCTATTGTATTTGTTCAAACTAAACTACAGCACTTACTTTGACGTGTCAAATCTGATCCTTTCTTCTCTTCTCCTCCTCTCACAGTTCCACTCAGCCCCATTGTTTTCCTGCAGTCCACCAGCAGCACAGACAACCTCTTCCTACCCAGCAGTAAGGTGCTACCGGGAGAGGTACGAAACGGGGACTCCGGGAGGGAGGAGGGGCTAGCGTTGTCCTGGTAACCATAAAGAGGGGACACAGACGCATATCATTATGGATGCTGATGTCACTGTTGAAAAAGTGCTTTACAGAAGCCCAGACCAGACCCTGAGAGCAAGCTGTATGCTAGACCAAACCAAGCTGTACCATCTGGTGTTCTGATCTGGAGAGACTCTTCTCTGCTTCATCAGCATCAGGATGTTGTTGAGGCTCCCCAGAGGATCCACAATAGTCATGTCTGTCTCCTGTGTGAATGAGAACATCAAAAATATGGTAAACTTATCAACTTCTATTGCAATCACAGAGTCTTACAGGAGGAATGAATACATATCTAAAAGGGGACTAAATTAGCCACTTTAATTATGTTTTTTTTTATATTGTTTGTGATCAGTGGTGTAAAGTACTTAAGTAAAAAATACTTTAAAGTACTTTTAAGTAGCTTTCCGGGGAATCTGTACTTTACTATTTTTGACTAATTGTACTTTTACTTCACTACATACATAAAGAAAATGTACTTTTTACTCCATACATTTCCCTGACACCCAAAAGTACTCATTACATTTCAAGGCTTAGCAGGACAGGAAAATGGTCCAATTCACTCACTAATCAAGAGAACATCCCTGGTAATCATTACTGGCTCTGATCTGGCGGACTCACTAAACACACGTTTCAATTGTAGATTGTCAGAGAGTTGGAGTGTGTCCCTGGCTATCCGTCAATAAAATAAAAACAAACAAGAAAATGGCACCATCTGGTTTGCTTAATATAAGGAATTTGAAATTATTTATATACTTTTGATACTTCAGTATATTTTAACTTTTACTCAAGTAGTATTTTACTGGGTGACTCACTTTTACTTGCGTACTTTTCCCACCACTGTGATGCAAATGTAAAAGGTCCGTTCCACAAAATGGGTGCATTTTGCGTCCACTTGATATTTTAAGTAGAAATGCACTGTATATTATATTTTAAAACCCGGCTATACTAGAATAAGTGCACTTTAATATAGACCACATAGAGAATTCAATAAATCCATTTTTGAAGTTCCAAAAATATATGTACCAATGGCAGATTGCCCCTTAATAAACAATTCCTACAGTACTGAACAACATATTCAAGTGTAGAACTTCAGTATAATGCCCCTTTAAAAACAACTGCATAGTTTGTGCCCGTTTTTAAGACAGTACTCACTGGTGGTAATCGGATCTTCAGTCTCATTTTTCACTCCCAAAACGTCTTCCTCTTTTATTGAGATATCCTCCTCTTTTACTCCAAAAGGGTCTTCCTCCTCTTTCAATTTTACGGCATCTTCCTCCTTTTTGATTCTGAAAGCTTCTACCTCTTTTTCCACTTTGACAACCTCGTTCCCATATTCCTCTTTCACTGTAATATCATCCTCTTGTTTCAATGTGATAGCCTCCTTATTCATTCTTCAAGCTTCTTTGCCTCCTTTCACCAGTTTCTTTCTCCGTCTAGATTAGTGAGTTTATGCTCCGGGAGATTAGCCTAGTGCAGTATCAATGTAACACATTTGCTAATTTAACAAGCAAATTACGTTTAAATGAACCAGTAGATATGTAAACAGAATTATGTTGAAAACACTAAGAGTAATATACACAAGATTGGTCTAAAGAGCTCCAATGTTTCGGTTTTAGGTTTGCTAGCAAAGCACAGCGTGGTTAAATCAGAAGCCTTTTGTCGCGGTTGAAGAAGCCTCCTGTCCCGTCCACTAGATTATACGTCACGTAAGAAGCATCACCTGAAAAATTCATATCGCCATCTGCTGACTGGAGTGGGTAACGCAGACTGGAAAATATGAATTACAATGTTCAGTCTGGCAAGCAATGTCATAAGAAGTCATTTAAAAATAACCAGATGTTATGTTCTTACTTCTTACAGCCAATACTTTCCTCCAGGATTGGCCTGCCTATTAGGCAGGATTAGGTATGTATATAGACTCTTTTATTCTACTGTGTTATTGACTTGTTAATTGTTTACTCCATGTGTAACTCTGTGTTGTCTGTTCACACTGCTATGCTTTATCTTGGCCAGGTCGCAGTTGTAAATGAGAACTTGTTCTCAACTAGCCTACCTGGTTAAATAAAGGTGAAAAAAATAAATTTAAAAAAGGTGACAGATAGAATAGGGTGGCATACTCTGAGCTAAATTGACCAAGGCTCATCGCGAACAACACATAACACTTCCTATGGTGGCATATGGGCTATTTAGGCAAGTGTTGGTGTCTCCCATCTCCACAGAGGAACTCTAGATCTCTGTCAGAGTGACCATCAGGTTCTTGGTAACCTCCCAGACCAAGGCCCTTCTCCCCTGATTGCGCAGTTTGGCCAGGCGGCCAGCTCTAGGAAGAGCCTTGGTGGTTCCAAACTTTTCCTTTTAAGAACGATGGTAGCCACTGTGTTCTTTGGGAACTTCAATGCGGCATATTTTTTGTTGTTGTCTCCCTTCCCCATATCTGTGCCGGCGCTCTACGGACAATTCCTTCCACTTCATGGCTTGGTTTTTGCTCTGACTTGCGCTGTAAACTGTGGGACCTTATATAGACAGGTGTGTGCCTTTCCAAATCATGTCCAATCAACTGAATTTACCACAGGTGGACTCCAATCAAGTTGTAGAAACATCTCAAGGATGATCAATGGAAACAAGATGCACCTGAGCTCAATTTCGATTCTCATAGCAAAGGGTCTGAATACTTATGTAAATAAGTTATTTCTGTTTAAAAATACATATACATTTGTAATACTTTCTAAAGGCACTGTATGTATAAACATATATTTTCCTTTGTTTTCCACTAACCCTATCACCCCTTCCCTAATTGGAGGAAACTAATGCACAACAACTTTCAGGCTTCTATGTCCAGCTTATACACAACAGACAATGTGTTATACAGGTTTTTAATCTATCCTTCAGCTTATCTATCTCTGACATACTATGTACATTTTACAGACAATGTCCTATCCTTCAGTTATAAACAATAGACCACCCATCCTATCCTTCAGTTTAAACCTTTTTCTCTGAAGACCATCCAGTCCTATCCTTCAGTTACCCTAAACCTCTCCCATCTATCTCTGAAGACCACCCAGTCCTATCCTTCAGTTACCCTAAACCTCTCCCATCTATCTCTGAAGACCATCCAGTCCTATCCTTCAGTTACCCTAAACCTCTCCCATCTATCTCTGAAGACCATCCAGTCCTATCCTTCAGTTACCCTAAACCTCCATCCAGTCCCATCCCTAAACCTCTCTCTGAAGACCATCCAGTCCTATCCTTCAGTTACCCTAAACCTCTCCCATCTATCTCTGAAGACCATCCAGTCCTATCCTTCAGTTACCCTAAACCTCTCCATCTATCTCTAAACCTCTCCCATCTATCTCTGACCATCCAGTCCTATCCTTCAGTTACCCTAAACCTCTCCATGAAGAGATATAATCATATATTTTTTTCAACTGTGCTGTTTCACAAAAAAATTATTCTTATTATTGATCATTCATCATTTTCTTTAACCAATTAGGTCTTTAATGCAGGACTGACAGACAAGTTTCTTACTTTTTCCCATGACAAAACCATTTTTGTGGTAATGCTGCAATTAGTTGGTTGTAATTTTGGGTAGTGCAGACATTTCCATATATTTTTAGTAGCTGCATGTGTGACAACTCCACCAGTCCTATTTATGATATAATTTAAAAGATTATAAGTTTTTTAATGTATTCATCATTTTACTTTTATTTTTTTATCAATTAGTAACAGAATTTTTTTTAGTATTATTTGTTCTAATGCTTCTGGTAGTTAAACTGAAATTTTGGGTAACCAGTTAGGGAACCTGAAACTACAGCCACACAGGGAGAAGCCTTAACTGCACGAGAAAATACACACAGGGGAGAAGCCTTACCAATGCTCCCAGTGTAGAAAGAGTTTTAGCAGGTCAGGGGAGCTGAAAATGCATGAGCGAATACACACAGGTGAGACGTCTTACCACTGCTCCCAGTGTGGCAAGAGTTTTAACGTTTTAGGGAACCTGATACGGCATGAGAGAATACACACAGGGGAGAAGCCTTACCACTGCTCCCAGTGTGGAAAGCGTTTTGGTGATTTAGGGAAGCTGAAACTACATGAGAGAATACACACAGGGGAGAAGCCTTACCACTGCTCCCGGTGTGGAAAGTGTTTTAACCGGTTAGATGCCCTGAAACAACATGAGAGAATACACACAGCGGAGAAGCCTTACCACTCCTTCCAGGGTGCAAATATTGTTGACTTATAATGTGTTTATCTGTTTTTACCATATGAAATTGCTTCTTCCAATTATTGATAAACATGTACCTGTTAAGGAACTGACTGTTAGAACTGTTACGGCTCCATGGATTGATGAGGAATTTAAAACTGTATGTTTGAAAGAGATGGGGCAAAAGGAGTGGCGAATAAGTCTAGCTGCACATCTGGCTGGCTTACATACTGCAAAAAAAAAGCTGAAGTAATTCCACTACCCAAGAGTGGTAAAGCGGCCTTTACTGGTTCTAACAGCAGACCTATATGCTTGCTGCCAGCTCTTAGCAACCTGTTGTAAAAATTTGTGTTTGACCAAATACAATGCTATTTCTCTGTAAGCAAATGAACAACAGACTTTCAGCATGCTTATAGAGAAGGGCACTCAACATGTACTGCACTGACACAAATGACTGATGGTTGGTTGAGAGAAATTGATAACAAGAAGATTGTGGGAGCTGTACTGTTAGATTTCAGTGCAGCCTTTGATATTATTGACCATAACCTGTTGTTTAAGAATGTGTGTGCTATGGCTTTTCAACCTCTGCCATAATGTGGATTCAGAGCTGTCTATCTAATAGAACTCAGAGGGTTTTTAATGGAAGCTTCTCTAATGTCAAACATATGAAGTGTGATGTACCGCAGGGCAGCTCTCTAGGCCCTCTACTCTTTTCTATTTTTACCAATGGCCTGCCACTGGCATTAAACAAAGCATGTGTATCCATGTATGCTGATGATTCAACTATATAAGCATCAGCAACCACAGCTAATGAGGTCACTGAAACCCTTAACAAAGAGTTGCAGTCTGTTTTGGAATGTGTGGCCAGTAATAAACTGGTCCTGAACATCTCTAAAACTAAGAGCATTGTATTTGGTAGTGGTCCAGTGCTGCAAGGAAAGACCTAGTTAAGCTGAAGCTGGCCCAGAACAGAGCGGCATGTTTTGCTCTTAATTGTAATCAGAGGGCTGATATAAATACTATGCTGCCAGTCACTCTTGGCCAAGAGTTGAGGAGACTGACTGTACCACTTATTATTTTTATAAGAAACATGAATGTGTTGAAAAT
>NW_024607541.1:0-29310 GCF_018296145.1 Oncorhynchus tshawytscha | reverse complement strand
TAGATCTACTGTCTAAATTATAATATGACAGACCAGCTTTATATTATGACAGACCAGCTTGATCTACTATCTCTATTATTTTATGACAGACCAGCTAGATCTACTGTCTCTATTATATTTTGACAGGCCAGCTAGATCTACTGTCTCTATTATAATATGACAGACCAGCTAGATCTACTGTCTCTATTATAATATGACAGACCAGCTAGATCTACTGTCTCTATTATAATATGACAGACCAGCTCTATTATATTATGATCTACTGTCTCTATTATAATATGACAGACCAGCTAGATCTACTGTCTCTATTATATTGTGACAGACAGCTTGATCTACTGTCTCTATTATAATATGACAGACCAGCTAGATCTACTGTCTCTATTATAATATGACAGACCAGCTAGATCTACTGTCTCTATTATATTATGACAGACCAGCTAGATCTACTGTCTCTATTATAATATGACAGACCAGCTAGATCTACTGTCTCTATTATATTATGACAGACCAGCTTGATCTACTATCTCTATTATAATATGACAGACCAGCTAGATCTACTGTCTCTATTATATTATGACAGACCAGCTTGATCTACTATCTCTATTATAATATGACAGACCAGCTAGATCTACTGATCTACAGACCAGCTATCTACTGTCTCTATTATTTTGACAGACCAGCTAGATCTACTGTCTCTATTATATTATGACAGACCAGCTAGATCTACTGTCTCTATTATAATATGACAGACCAGCTAGATCTACTGTCTCTATTATAATATGACAGACCAGCTAGATCTACTGTCTCTATTATAATATGACAGACCAGCTAGATCTACTGTCTCTATTATAATATGACAGACCAGCTAGATCTACTGTCTCTATTAGATTATGACAGACCAGCTTGAACTACTGTCTCTATTATAATATGACAGACCAGCTAGATCTACTGTCTCTATTATAATATGACAGACCAGCTAGATCTACTGTCTCTATTATAATATGACAGACCAGCTAGATCTACTGTCTCTCTTATATTATGACAGACCAGCTAGATCTACTGTCTCTATTATAATATGACAGACCAGCTAGATCTACTGTCTCTATTATATTATGACAGACCAGCTAGATCTACTGTCTCTATTATAATATGACAGACCAGCTAGATCTACTGTCTCTATTATAATATGACAGACCAGCTAGATCTACTGTCTCTATTATAATATGATAGACCAGCTAGATCTACTGTCTCTATTATATTATGACAGACCAGCTAGATCTACTGTCTCTATTATAATATGACAGACCAGCTAGATCTACTGTCTCTATTATACAATGACAGACCAGCTAGATTTACTGTCTCTTATAATATGACAGCCCCAGCTATATCTACTGTCTCTATTTTATTACAGACCAGCTAGATCTAGTGTCTCTTTTATAATATGATAGACCAACTATATCTACTGTCTCTATTATAACATGACAGACCAACTAGATCTACTGTCTCTATTATATATGACAGACCAGCTAGATCTACTGTCTCTATTATAATATGACAGACCAGCTAGATCTACTGTCTCTATTATATTATGACAGACCAGCTAGATCTACTGTCTCTATTATAATATGACAGACCAGCTAGATCTACTGTCTCTATTATAATATGACAGACCAGCTAGATCTACTGTCTCTATTATAATATGACAGACCAGCTAGATCTACTGTCTCTATTATAATTATGACAGACCAGCTAGATCTACTGTCTCTATTATAATATGACAGACCAGCTAGATCTACTGTCTCTATTATAATATGACAGACCAGCTAGATCTACTGTCTCTATTATAATATGACAGACCAGCTAGATCTACTGTCTCTATTATAATATGACAGACCAGCTAGATCTACTGTCTCTATTATATTATGACAGACCAGCTAGATCTACTGTCTCTATTATATTATGACAGACCAGCTAGCTAATCTACTGTCTCTATTATAATATGACAGACCAGCTAGATCTACTGTCTCTATTATATTATGACAGACCAGCTAGATCTACTGTCTCTATTATATTATGACAGACCAGCTAGATCTACTGTCTCTATTATATTATGACAGACCAGCTACCAGATCTACTGTCTCTATTATAATATGACAGACCAGCTAGATCTACTGTCTCTATTATATTATGACAGACCAGCTAGATCTACTGTCTCTATTATAATATGACAGACCAGCTAGATCTACTGTCTCTATTATAATATGACAGACCAGCTAGATCTACTGTCTCTATTATAATATGACAGACCAGCTAGATCTACTGTCTCTATTATATTATGACAGACCAGCTAGATCTACTGTCTCTATTATAATATGACAGACCAGCTAGATCTACTGTCTCTATTATATTATGACAGACCAGCTAGATCTACTGTCTCTATTATAATATGACAGACCAGCTAGATCTACTGTCTCTATTATAATATGACAGACCAGCTAGATCTACTGTCTCTATTATATTATGACAGACCAGCTAGATCTACTGTCTCTATTATAATATGACAGACCAGCTAGATCTACTGTCTCTATTATAATATGACAGACCACCTAGATCTACTGTCTCTATTATAATATGACAGACCATCTAGATCTACTGTCTCTATTATATTATGACAGACCAGCTAGATCTACTGTCTCTATTATAATATGACAGACCAGCTAGATCTACTGTCTCTATTATATTATGACAGACCAGCTAGATCTACTGTCTCTATTATATTATGACAGACCAGCTTGATCTACTGTCTCTATTATAATATGACAGACCAGCTAGATCTACTGTCTCTATTATATTTTGACAGACCAGCTAGATCTACTGTCTCTATTATAATATGACAGACCAGCTAGATCTACTGTCTCTATTATAATATGACAGACCAGCTAGATCTGCTGTCTCTATTATATTAAGGCAGACCAGCTAGATCTACTGTCTCTATTATAATATGACAGACCAGCTAGATCTACTGTCTCTATTATATTATGACAGACCAGCTAGATCTACTGTCTCTATTATAATATGACAGACCAGCTAGATCTACTGTCTCTATTATAATATGACAGACCAGCTAGATCTACTGTCTCTATTATAATATGACAGACCAGCTAGATCTACTGTCTCTATTATAATATGACAGACCAGCTAGATCTACTGTCTCTATTATAATATGACAGACCAGCTAGATCTACTGTCTCTATTATATTATGACAGACCAGCTAGATCTACTGTCTCTATTATATTATGACAGACCAGCTAAGATCTACTGTCTCTATTATAATATGACAGACCAGCTAGATCTACTGTCTCTATTATATTATGACAGACCAGCTAGATCTACTGTCTCTATTATAATATGACAGACCAGCTAGATCTACTGTCTCTATTATATTATGACAGACCAGCTTGATCTACTATCTCTATTATTATTTATGACAGACCAGCTAGATCTACTGTCTCTATTATATTTTGACAGACCAGCTAGATCTACTGTCTCTATTATAATATGACAGACCAGCTAGATCTACTGTCTCTATTATAATATGACAGACCAGCTAGATCTACTGTCTCTATTATAATATGACAGACCAGCTAGATCTACTGTCTCTATTATATTATGACAGACCAGCTAGATCTACTGTCTCTATTATATTATGACAGACCAGCTAGATCTACTGTCTCTATTATAATATGACAGACCAGCTAGATCTACTGTCTCTATTATAATATGACAGACCAGCTAGATCTACTGTCTCTATTATAATATGACAGACCAGCTAGATCTACTGTCTCTATTATAATATGACAGACCAGCTAGATCTACTGTCTCTATTATAATATGACAGACCAGCTAGATCTACTGTCTCTATTATATTATGACAGACCAGCTAGATCTACTGTCTCTATTATAATATGACAGACCAGCTAGATCTACTGTCTCTATTATAATATGACAGACCAGCTAGATCTACTGTCTCTATTATAATATGACAGACCAGCTAGATCTACTGTCTCTATTATATTATGACAGACCAGCTTGATCTACTATCTCTATTATAATATGACAGACCAGCTAGATCTACTGTCTCTATTATATTATGACAGACCAGCTAGATCTACTGTCTCTATTATAATATGACAGACCAGCTAGATCTACTGTCTCTATTATAATATGACAGACCAGCTAGATCTACTGTCTCTATTATAATATGACAGACCAGCTAGATCTACTGTCTCTATTATAATATGACAGACCAGCTAGATCTACTGTCTCTATTATATTATGACAGACCAGCTAGATCTACTGTCTCTATTATAATATGACAGACCAGCTAGATCTACTGTCTCTATTATATTATGACAGACCAGCTAGATCTACTGTCTCTATTATAATATGACAGACCAGCTAGATCTACTGTCTCTATTATAATATGACAGACCAGCTAGATCTACTGTCTCTATTATATTATGACAGACCAGCTAGATCTACTGTCTCTATTATAATATGACAGACCAGCTAGATCTACTGTCTCTATTATATTATGACAGACCAGCTAGATCTACTGTCTCTATTATATGACAGACCATGACAGACCAGCTAGATCTACTGTCTCTATTATAATATGACAGACCAGCTAGATCTACTGTCTCTATTATAATATGACAGACCAGCTAGATCTACTGTCTCTTATAATATGACAGACCAGCTAGATCTACTGTCTCTGTTATATATATGACAGACCAGCTAGATCTACTGTCTCTATTATAATATGACAGACCAGCTAGATCTACTGTCTCTATTATATTATGACAGACCAGCTAGATCTACTGTCTCTATTATATTATGACAGACCAGCTAGATCTACTGTCTCTATTATAATATGACAGACCAGCTAGATCTACTGTCTCTATTATATTATGACAGACCAGCTTGATCTACTATCTCTATTATAATATGACAGACCAGCTAGATCTACTGTCTCTATTATATTATGACAGACCAGCTAGATCTACTGTCAGCTGCTATCTACTGTCTCTATTATAATATGACAGACCAGCTAGATCTACTGTCTCTATTATAATATGACAGACCAGCTAGATCTACTGTCTCTATTATAATATGACAGACCAGCTAGATCTACTGTCTCTATTATAATATGACAGACCAGCTAGATCTACTGTCTCTATTATAATATGACAGACCAGCTAGATCTACTGTCTCTATTATAATATGACAGACCAGCTAGATCTACTGTCTCTATTATATTATGACAGACCAGCCAGCTAGATCTACTGTCTCTATTATATTATGACAGGCCAGCTAGATCTACTGTCTCTATTATAATATGACAGACCAGCTAGATCTACTGTCTCTATTATAATATGACAGACCAGCTAGATCTACTGTCTCTATTATATTATGACAGACCAGCTTGATCTACTGTCTCTATTATAATATGACAGACCAGCTAGATCTACTGTCTCTATTATATTATGACAGACCAGCTAGATCTACTGTCTCTATTATATTATGACAGACCAGCTAGATCTACTGTCTCTATTATATTATGACAGACCAGCTAGATCTACTGTCTCTATTATAATATGACAGACCAGCTAGATCTACTGTCTCTATTATAATATGACAGACCAGCTAGATCTACTGTCTCTATTATAATATGACAGACCAGCTAGATCTACTGTCTCTATTATAATATGACAGACCAGCTAGATCTACTGTCTCTATTATATATATGACAGACCAGCTAGATCTACTGTCTCTATTATAATATGACAGACCAGCTAGATCTACTGTCTCTATTATAATATGACAGACCAGCTAGATCTACTGTCTCTATTATAATATGACAGACCAGCTAGATCTACTGTCTCTATTATAATATGACAGACCAGCTAGATCTACTGTCTCTATTATAATATGACAGACCAGCTAGATCTACTGTCTCTATTATAATATGACAGACCAGCTAGATCTACTGTCTCTATTATATTATGACAGACCAGCTAGATCTACTGTCTCTATTATATTATGACAGACCAGCTAGATCTACTGTCTCTATTATAATATGACAGACCAGCTAGATCTACTGTCTCTATTATATTATGACAGACCAGCTAGATCTACTGTCTCTATTATAATATGACAGACCAGCTAGATCTACTGTCTCTATTATAATATGACAGACCAGCTAGATCTACTGTCTCTATTATATTATGACAGACCAGCTAGATCTACTGTCTCTATTATAATATGACAGACAAGCTATATATACTGTCTCTATTATGTTATTACAGACCAGCTAGATCTACTGTCTGTTTTATAATATGACAGACCGGCTAGATCTACTGTCTCTATTATATTATGACAGACAGCTAGATCTACTGTCTCTATTATGTTATTACAGACCAGCTAGATCTACTGTATTTTTATATGACAGACCAGCTAGATCTACTGTCTCTATTATATTATGACAGACCTGCTAGATCTACTCACTCTTTTATAAAATGACAGACAAGCTAGATCTACTGTCTCTATGATAATATGATAGACCAGCTAGATCTACTGTCTCTATTATATTATGACAGACCATCTAAATATACTGTCTCTTTTATAGTTTGACAGACCAGCTAGATCTACTGTGTCTATTATATTATGACAGACCAGCTAGATCTACTCTCTCTATTATAATATGACAGACCAGCTAGATCTACTGTCTCTATTATATTATGACAGACCAGCTAGATCTACTGTCTCTATTATATTATGACAGACCAGCTAGATCTACTGTCTCTTTTATATTATTACATACCAGCTAGATCTACTGTCTCTATTATAATATGACAGACCAGCTAGATCTACTGTCTCTATTATATTATGACAGACCAGCTAGATCTACTGTCTCTATTATAATATGACAGACCAGCTAGATCTACTGTCTCTATTATATTATGACAGACCAGCTTGATCTACTGTCTCTATTATAATATGACAGACCAGCTAGATCTACTGTCTCTATTATAATATGACAGACCAGCTAGATCTACTGTCTCTATTATAATATGACAGACCAGCTAGATCTACTGTCTCTATTATAATATGACAGACCAGCTAGATCTACTGTCTCTATTATAATATGACAGACCAGCTAGATCTACTGTCTCTATTATAATATGACAGACCAGCTAGATCTACTGTCTCTATTATATTATGACAGACAGACCAGCTAGATCTACTGTCTCTATTATATTATGACAGACCAGCTAGATCTACTGTCTCTATTATAATATGACAGACCAGCTAGATCTACTGTCTCTATTATATTATGACAGACCAGCTAGATCTACTGTCTCTATTATAATATGACAGACCAGCTAGATCTACTGTCTCTATTATATTATGACAGACCAGCTTGATCTACTGTCTCTTATATTATGACAGACCAGCTAGATCTACTGTCTCTATTATATTTTGACAGACCAGCTAGATCTACTGTCTCTATTATAATATGACAGACCAGCTAGATCTACTGTCTCTATTATAATATGACAGACCAGCTAGATCTACTGTCTCTATTATATTATGACAGACCAGCTAGATCTACTGTCTCTATTATAATATGACAGACCAGCTAGATCTACTGTCTCTATTATATTATGACAGACCAGCTTGATCTACTGTCTCTATTATAATATGACAGACCAGCTAGATCTACTGTCTCTATTATAATATGACAGACCAGCTAGATCTACTGTCTCTATTATAATATGACAGACCAGCTAGATCTACTGTCTCTATTATATTATGACAGACCAGCTAGATCTACTGTCTCTATTATAATATGACAGACCAGCTAGACCAGCAGACCAGCTAGATCTACTGTCTCTATTATATTTTGACAGACCAGCTAGATCTACTGTCTCTATTATAATATGACAGACCAGCTAGATCTACTGTCTCTATTATAATATGACAGACCAGCTAGATCTACTGTCTCTATTATATTATGACAGACCAGCTACTGATCTACTGTCTCTATTATAATATGACAGACCAGCTAGATCTACTGTCTCTATTATAATATGACAGACCAGCTAGATCTACTGTCTCTATTATATTATGACAGACCAGCTAGATCTACTGTCTCTATTATATTATGACAGACCAGCTAGATCTACTGTCTCTATTATATTATGACAGACCAGCTAGATCTACTGTCTCTATTATAATATGACAGACCAGCTAGATCTACTGTCTCTATTATAATATGACAGACCAGCTAGATCTACTGTCTCTATTATAATATGACAGACCAGCTAGATCTACTGTCTCTATTATAATATGACAGACCAGCTA
Organism: Oncorhynchus tshawytscha; assembly: GCF_018296145.1. NCBI lineage: Eukaryota > Metazoa > Chordata > Actinopteri > Salmoniformes > Salmonidae > Oncorhynchus > Oncorhynchus tshawytscha. The sequence continues at coordinate 20,882 of NW_024607541.1, read as the reverse complement.
GATCTACTGTCTCTATTATAATATGACAGACCAGCTAGATCTACTGTCTCTATTATAATATGACAGACCAGCTAGATCTACTGTCTCTATTATAATATGACAGACCAGCTAGATCTACTGTCTCTATTATAATATGACAGACCAGCTAGATCTACTGTCGCTATTATATTATGACAGACCAGCTAGATCTACTGTCTCTATTATAATATGACAGACCAGCTAGATCTACTGTCTCTATTATATTATGACAGACCAGCTAGATCTACTGTCTCTATTATATTATGACAGACCAGCTAGATCTACTGTCTCTATTATAATATGACAGACCAGCTAGATCTACTGTCTCTATTATATTATGACAGACCAGCTAGATCTACTGTCTCGATTATAATTTGACAGACCAGCTAGATCTACTGTCTTTATTATATTATGACAGACCATCTAGATGTACTGTCTCTATTATATTATGACAGACCAGCTAGATTTACTGTCTCTATTATATTATGACAGACCAGCTAGATCTACTGTCTCTATTATATTATGACAGACCAGCTAGATCTACTGTCTCTATAATAATATAATATGACAGACCAGCTAGATCTACTGTCTCGATTATAATTTGACAGACCAGCTAGATCTACTGTCTCTATTATAATATGACAGACCAGCTAGATCTACTGTCTCGATTATAATTTGACAGACCAGCTAGATCTACTGTCTCTATTATATTATGACAGACCAGCTAGATCTACTGTCTCTATTATATTATGACAGACCAGCTAGATCTACTGTCTCTATTATATTATGACAGACCAGCTAGATCTACTGTCTCTATTATAATATGACAGACCAGCTAGATCTACTGTCTCTATTATATTATGACAGACCAGCTAGATCTACTGTCTCTATTATAATATGACAGACCAGCTAGATCTACTGTCTCTATTATAATATGACAGACCAGCTAGATCTACTGTCTCTATTATATTATGACAGACCAGCTAGATCTACTGTCTCTATTATAATATGACAGACCAGCTAGATCTACTGTCTCTATTATAATATGACAGACCAGCTAGATCTACTGTCTCTATTATATATATGACAGACCAGCTAGATCTACTGTCTCTATTATTATATGACAGACCAGCTAGATCTACTGTCTCTATTATATTATGACAGACCAGCTTGATCTACTGTCTCTATTATATTATGACAGACCAGCTAGATCTACTGTCTCTATTATATTATGACAGACCAGCTAGATCTACTGTCTCTATTATAATATGACAGACCAGCTAGATCTACTGTCTCTATTATAATATGACAGACCAGCTAGATCTACTGTCTCTATTATATTATGACAGACCAGCTAGATCTACTGTCTCTATTATAATATGACAGACCAGCTAGATCTACTGTCTCTATTATAATATGACAGACCAGCTAGATCTACTGTCTCTATTATAATATGACAGACCAGCTAGATCTACTGTCTCTATTATAATATGACAGACCAGCTAGATCTACTGTCTCTATTATAATATGACAGACCAGCTAGATCTACTGTCTCTATTATAATATGACAGACCAGCTAGAGTACTACTACTGTCTCTATTATAATGACAGACCATGACAGACCAGCTAGATCTATAATATCTCTATTATAATATGACAGACCAGCTAGATCTACTGTCTCTATTATATTATGACAGACCAGCTAGATCTACTGTCTCTATTATATTATGACAGACCAGCTAGATCTACTGTCTCTATTATATTTTGACAGACCAGCTAGATCTACTGTCTCTATTATAATATGACAGACCAGCTAGATCTACTGTCTCTATTATAATATGACAGACCAGCTAGATCTACTGTCTCTATTATATTATGACAGACCAGCTAGATCTACTGTCTCTATTATAATATGACAGACCAGCTAGATCTACTGTCTCTATTATATTATGACAGACCAGCTTGATCTACTGTCTCTATTATAATATGACAGACCAGCTAGATCTACTGTCTCTATTATAATATGACAGACCAGCTAGATCTACTGTCTCTATTATAATATGACAGACCAGCTAGATCTACTGTCTCTATATATATGACAGACCAGCTAGATCTACTGTCTCTATTATATTTTGACAGACCAGCTTGATCTACTGTCTCTATTATTTTATGACAGACCAGCTAGATCTACTGTCTCTATTATAATATGACAGACCAGCTAGATCTGCTGTCTCTATTATATTATGACAGAAGAGCTAGATCTACTGTCTCTATTATAATATGACAGACCAGCTAGATCTACTGTCTCTATTATATTATGACAGACCAGCTTGATCTACTGTCTCTATTATAATATGACAGACCAGCTAGATCTACTGTCTCTATTATAATATGACAGACCAGCTAGATCTACTGTCTCTATTATATTATGACAGACCAGCTTGATCTACTGTCTCTATTATAATATGACAGACCAGCTAGATCTACTGTCTCTATTATAATATGACAGACCAGCTAGATCTACTGTCTCTATTATAACATGACAGACCAGCTAGATCTACTGTCTCTATTATAATATGACAGACCAGCTAGATCTACTGTCTCTCTTATATTATGACAGACCAGCTTGATCTACTATCTCTATTATTTTATGACAGACCAGCAAGATCTACTGTCTCTATTATATTTTGACAGACCAGCTAGATCTACTGTCTCTATTATAATATGACAGACCAGCTAGATCTACTGTCTCTATTATAATATGACAGACCAGCTAGATCTACTGTCTCTATTATATTATGACAGACCAGCTAGATCTACTGTCTCTATTATATTATGACAGACCAGCTAGATCTACTGTCTCTATTATAATATGACAGACCAGCTAGATCTACTGTCTCTATTATAATATGACAGACCAGTTAGATCTACTGTCTCTATTATAATATGACAGACCAGCTAGATCTACTGTCTCTATTATATTATGACAGACCAGCTAGATCTACTGTCTCTATTATAATATGACAGACCAGCTAGATCTACTGTCTCTATTATAATATGACAGACCAGCTAGATCTACTGTCTCTATTATAATATGACAGACCAGCTAGATCTACTGTCTCTATTATATTATGACAGACCAGCTAGATCTACTGTCTCTATTATATTATATGACAGACCAGCTAGATCTACTGTCTCTATTATAATATGACAGACCAGCTAGATCTACTGTCTCTATTATATTATGACAGACCAGCTAGATCTACTGTCTCTATTATAATATGACAGACCAGCTAGATCTACTGTCTCTATTATAATATGACAGACCAGCTAGATCTACTGTCTCTATTATAATATGACAGACCAGCTAGATCTACTGTCTCTATTATAATATGACAGACCAGCTAGATCTACTGTCTCTATTATAATATGACAGACCAGCTAGATCTACTGTCTCTATTATAATATGACAGACCAGCTAGATCTACTGTCTCTATTATAATATGACAGAGACCAGCTAGATCTACTGTCTCTATTATAATATGACAGACCAGCTAGATCTACTGTCTCTATTATAATATGACAGACCAGCTAGATTACTGTCTCTATTATATTATGACAGACCAGCTAGATCTACTGTCTCTATTATATTATGACAGACCAGCTAGATCTACTGTCTCTATTATATTATGACAGACCAGCTAGATCTACTGTCTCTATTATATTATGACAGACCAGCTAGATCTACTGTCTCTATTATAATATGACAGACCAGCTAGATCTACTGTCTCTATTATATTATGACAGACAGCTAGATCTACTGTCTCTATTATAATATGACAGACCAGCTAGATCTACTGTCTCTATTATAATATGACAGACCAGCTAGATCTACTGTCTCTATTATAATATGACAGACCAGCTAGATCTACTGTCTCTATTATAATATGACAGACCAGCTAGATCTACTGTCTCTATTATAATATGACAGACCAGCTAGATCTACTGTCTCTATTATAATTATGACAGACCAGCTAGATCTACTGTCTCTATTATAATATGACAGACCAGCTAGATCTACTGTCTCTACTTCTCTATTATAATATGACAGACCAGCTAGATCTACTGTCTCTATTATAATATGACAGACCAGCTAGATCTACTGTCTCTATTATATTATGACAGACCAGCTAGATCTACTGTCTCTATTATATTATGACAGACCAGCTAGATCTACTGTCTCTATTATAATATGACAGACCAGCTAGATCTACTGTCTCTATTATATTATGACAGACCAGCTAGATCTACTGTCTCTATTATAATATGACAGACCAGCTAGATCTACTGTCTCTATTATATTATGACAGACCAGCTAGATCTACTGTCTCTATTATAATATGACAGACCAGCTAGATCTACTGTCTCTATTATAATATGACAGACCAGCTAGATCTACTGTCTCTATTATATTATGACAGACCAGCTAGATCTACTGTCTCTATTATAATATGACAGACCAGCTAGATCTACTGTCTCTATTATATTATGACAGACCAGCTAGATCTACTGTCTCTATTATATTATGACAGACCAGCTAGATCTACTGTCTCTATTATAATATGACAGACCAGCTAGATCTACTGTCTCTATTATAATATGACAGACCAGCTAGATCTACTGTCTCTATTATATTATGACAGACCAGCTAGATCTACTGTCTCTATTATAATATGACAGACCAGCTAGATCTACTGTCTCTATTATATTATGACAGAACAGCTAGATCTACTGTCTCTATTATAATATGACAGACCAGCTAGATCTACTGTCTCTATTATAATATGACAGACCAGCTAGATCTACTGTCTCTATTATAATATGACAGACCAGCTAGATCTACTGTCTCTATTATATTATGACAGACCAGCTAGATCTACTGTCTCTATTATATTTTGACAGACCAGCTTGATCTACTGTCTCTATTATAATATGACAGACCAGCTAGATCTACTGTCTGTATTATAATATGACAGACCAGCTAGATCTACTATCTCTATTATTTTATGACAGACCAGCAAGATCTACTGTCTCTATTATAATATGACAGACCAGCTAGATCTACTGTCTCTATTATATTATGACAGACCAGCTTGAACTACTGTCTCTATTATAATATGACAGACCAGCTAGATCTACTGTCTCTATTATAATATGACAGACCAGCTAGATCTACTGTCTCTATTATATTATGACAGACCAGCTAGATCTACTGTCTCTATTATAATATGACAGACCAGCTAGATCTACTGTCTCTATTATAATATGACAGACCAGCTAGATCTACTGTCTCTATTATAATATGACAGACCAGCTAGATCTACTGTCTCTATTATAATATGACAGACCAGCTAGATCTACTGTCTCTAGATCTACTATTATATTATGACAGACCAGCTTGATCTACTGTCTCTATTATATTATGACAGACCAGCTAGATCTACTGTCTCTATTATATTATGACAGACCAGCTAGATCTACTGTCTCTATTATAATATGACAGACCAGCTAGATCTACTGTCTCTATTATAATATGACAGACCAGCTAGATCTACTGTCTCTATTATATTATGACAGACCAGCTAGATCTACTGTCTCTATTATATTATGACAGACCAGCTAGATCTACTGTCTCTATTATAATATGACAGACCAGCTAGATCTACTGTCTCTATTATATTATGACAGACCAGCTCGATCTACTGTCTCTATTATAATATGACAGACCAGCTAGATCTACTGTCTCTATTATATTATGACAGACCAGCTAGATCTACTGTCTCTATTATAATATGACAGACCAGCTAGATCTACTGTCTCTATTATAATATGACAGACCAGCTAGATCTACTGTCTCTATTATAATATGACAGACCAGCTAGATCTACTGTCTCTATTATGACAGACCAGCTAGATCTACTGTCTCTATTATAATATGACAGACCAGCTAGATCTACTGTCTCTATTATAATATGACAGACCAGCTAGATCTACTGTCTCTATTATAGCTACCAGCTAGATCTACTGTCTCTATTATATTATGACAGACCAGCTTGATCTACTATCTCTATTATATTATGACAGACCAGCTAGATCTACTGTCTCTATTATATTGACAGATGACAGACCAGCTATGATCTACTGTCTACTGTCTCTATTATATATGACAGACCAGCTAGATCTACTGTCTCTATTATATTATGACAGACCAGCTAGATCTACTGTCTCTATTATAATATGACAGACCAGCTAGATCTACTGTCTCTATTATAATATGACAGACCAGCTAGATCTACTGTCTCTATTATAATATGACAGACCAGCTAGATCTACTGTCTCTATTATATTATGACAGACCAGCTAGATCTACTGTCTCTATTATAATATGACAGACCAGCTAGATCTACTGTCTCTATTATAATATGACAGACCAGCTAGATCTACTGTCTCTATTATAATATGACAGACCAGCTAGATCTACTGTCTCTATTATAATATGACAGACCAGCTAGATCTACTGTCTCTATTATATTATGACAGACCAGCTAGATCTACTGTCTCTATTATAATATGACAGACCAGCTAGATCTACTGTCTCTATTATAATATGACAGACCAGCTAGATCTACTGTCTCTATTATAATATGACAGACCAGCTAGATCTACTGTCTCTATTATATTATGACAGACCAGCTAGATCTACTGTCTCTATTATATTATGACAGACCAGCTAGATCTACTGTCTCTATTATATTATGACAGACCAGCTAGATCTACTGTCTCTATTATAATATGACAGACCAGCTAGATCTACTGTCTCTATTATATTTTGACAGACCAGCTAGATCTACTGTCTCTATTATATATTATGACAGACCAGCTAGATCTACTGTCTCTATTATAATATGACAGACCAGCTAGATCTACTGTCTCTATTATAATATGACAGACCAGCTAGATCTACTGTCTCTATTATATTATGACAGACCAGCTAGATCTACTGTCTCTATTATATTATGACAGACCAGCTAGATCTACTGTCTCTATTATAATATGACAGACCAGCTAGATCTACTGTCTCTTTTATAATACATTACAGACCAGCTAGATCTACTGTCTCTATTATAATATGACAGACCAGCTAGATCTACTGTCTCTATTATATTATGACAGACCAGCTAGATCTACTGTCTCTATTATAATATGACAGACCAGCTAGATCTACTGTCTCTATTATAATATGACAGACCAGCTAGATCTACTGTCTCTATTATAATATGACAGACCAGCTAGATCTACTGTCTCTATTATAATATGACAGACCAGCTAGATCTACTGTCTCTATTATATATATGACAGACCAGCTAGATCTACTGTCTCTATTATAATGACAGACAGACTAGATCTACTGTCTCTATTATAATATGACAGACCAGCTAGATCTACTGTCTCTATTATAATATGACAGACCAGCTAGATCTACTGTCTCTATTATAATATGACAGACCAGCTAGATCTACTGTCTCTATTATAATATGACAGACCAGCTAGATCTACTGTCTCTATTATATTATGACAGACCAGCTTGATCTACTGTCTCTATTATAATATGACAGACCAGCTAGATCTACTGTCTCTATTATATTATGACAGACCAGCTAGATCTACTGTCTCTATTATATTGTGACAGAACAGCTAGATCTACTGTCTCTATTATAATATGACAGACCAGCTAGATCTACTGTCTCTATTATAATATGACAGACCAGCTAGATCTACTGTCTCTATTATATTATGACAGACCAGCTAGATCTACTGTCTCTATTATATTATGACAGACCAGCTAGATCTACTGTCTCTATTATAATATGACAGACCAGCTAGATCTACTGTCTCTATTATAATATGACAGACCAGCTAGATCTACTGTCTCTATTATAATATGACAGACCAGCTAGATCTACTGTCTCTATTATTATGACAGACCAGCTAGATCTACTGTCTCTATTATAATATGACAGACCAGCTAGATCTACTGTCTCTATTATAATATGACAGACCAGCTAGATCTACTGTCTCTATTATATTATACAGACCAGCTAGATCTACTGTCTCTATTATAATATGACAGACCAGCTAGATCTACTGTCTCTATTATAATATGACAGACCAGCTAGATCTACTGTCTCTATTATAATATGACAGACCAGCTAGATCTACTGTCTCTATTATATTATGACAGACCAGCTAGATCTACTGTCTCTATTATATTATGACAGACCAGCTAGATCTACTGTCTCTATTATAATATGACAGACCAGCTAGATCTACTGTCTCTATTATATTATGACAGACCAGCTAGATCTACTGTCTCTATTATAATATGACAGACCAGCTAAATCTACTGTCTCTATTATATTATGACAGACCAGCTAGATCTACTGTCTCTATTATAATATGACAGACCAGCTAGATCTACTGTCTCTATTATATTATGACAGACCAGCTAGATCTACTGTCTCTATTATATTATGACAGACCAGCTAGATCTACTGTCTCTATTATAATATGACAGACCAGCTAGATCTACTCTCTCTATTATAATATGACAGACCAGCTAGATCTACTCTCTCTATTATAATATGACAGACGAGCTAGATCTACTGTCTCTGTAATATGACAGACCAGCTAGATCTACTGTCTCTATTACATTATGACAGACCAGCTAGATCTACTGTCTCTATTATATTATGACAGACCAGCTAGATCTACTGTCTCTATTATAATATGACAGACCAGCTAGATCTACTGTCTCTATTATATTATGACAGACCAGCTAGATCTACTGTCTCTATTATATTATGACAGACCAGCTAGATCTACTGTCTCTATTATATTATGACAGACCAGCTTGATCTACTGTCTCTATTATAATATGACAGACCAGCTAGATCTACTGTCTCTATTATATTATGACAGACCAGCTAGATCTACTGTCTCTATTATATTATGACAGACCAGCTTGATCTACTGTCTCTATTATAATATGACAGACCAGCTAGATCTACTGTCTCTATTATAATATGACAGACCAGCTAGATCTACTGTCTCTATTATATTATGACAGAACAGCTAGATCTACTGTCTCTATTATATTATGACAGACCAGCTAGATCTACTGTCTCTATTATAATATGACAGACCAGCTAGATCTACTGTCTCTATTATAATATGACAGACCAGCTAGATCTACTGTCTCTATTATAATATGACAGACCAGCTAGATCTACTGTCTCTATTATATTATGACAGACCAGCTAGATCTACTGTCTCTATTATAATATGACAGACCAGCTAGATCTACTGTCTCTATTATAATATGACAGACCAGCTAGATCTACTGTCTCTATTATAATATGACAGACCAGCTAGATCTACTGTCTCTATTATAATATGACAGACCAGCTAGATCTACTGTCTCTATTATAATATGACAGACCAGCTAGATCTACTGTCTCTATTATAATATGACAGACCAGCTAGATCTACTGTCTCTATTATATTATGACAGACCAGCTAGATCTACTGTCTCTATTATATTATGACAGACCAGCTAGATCTACTGTCTCTATTATAATATGACAGACCAGCTAGATCTACTGTCTCTATTATATTATGACAGACCAGCTAGATCTACTGTCTCTATTATAATATGACAGACCAGCTAGATCTACTGTCTCTATTATAATATGACAGACCAGCTAGATCTACTGTCTCTATTATAATATGACAGACCAGCTAGATCTACTGTCTCTATTATATTATGACAGACCAGCTAGATCTACTGTCTCTATTATATTATGACAGACCAGCTAGATCTACTGTCTCTATTATAATATGACAGACCAGCTAGATCTACTGTCTCTATTATATTATGACAGACCAGCTAGATCTACTGTCTCTATTATAATATGACAGACCAGCTAGATCTACTGTCTCTATTATATTATGACAGACCAGCTAGATCTACTGTCTCTATTATATTATGACAGACCAGCTAGATCTACTGTCTCTATTATAATATGACAGACCAGCTAGATCTACTGTCTCTATTATATTATGACAGACCAGCTTGATCTACTGTCTCTATTATAATATGACAGACCAGCTAGATCTACTGTCTCTATTATATTATGACAGACCAGCTAGATCTACTGTCTCTATTATATTATGACAGACCAGCTAGATCTACTGTCTCTATTATAATATGACAGACCAGCTAGATCTACTGTCTCTATTATAATATGACAGACCAGCTAGATCTACTGTCTCTATTATATTATGACAGACCAGCTAGATCTACTGTCTCTATTATAATATGACAGACCAGCTAGATCTACTGTCTCTATTATATTATGACAGACCAGCTAGATCTACTGTCTCTATTATAATATGACAGACCAGCTATCTACTGTCTCTATTATAATATGACAGACCAGCTAGATCTACTGTCTCTATTATAATATGACAGACCAGCTAGATCTACTGTCTCTATTATATTATGACAGACCAGCTAGATCTACTGTCTCTATTATAATATGACAGACCAGCTAGATCTACTGTCTCTATTATAATATGACAGACCAGCTAGATCTACTGTCTCTATTATAGATATGACAGACCAGCTAGATCTACTGTCTCTATTATAATATGACAGACCAGCTAGATCTACTGTCTCTATTATAATATGACAGACCAGCTAGATCTACTGTCTCTATTATAATATGACAGACCAGCTAGATCTACTGTCTCTATTATATTATGACAGACCAGCTAGATCTACTGTCTCTATTATATTATGACAGACCAGCTAGATCTACTGTCTCTATTATAATATGACAGACCAGCTAGATCTACTGTCTCTATTATATTATGACAGACCAGCTAGATCTACTGTCTCTATTATAATATGACAGACCAGCTAGATCTACTGTCTCTATTATAATATGACAGACCAGCTAGATCTACTGATCTACTACTGTCTCTATTATAATATGACAGACCAGCTAGATCTACTGTCTCTATTATATATGACAGACCAGCTAGATCTACTGTCTCTATTATATTATGACAGACCAGCTAGATCTACTGTCTCTATTATAATATGACAGACCAGCTAGATCTACTGTCTCTATTATATTATGACAGACCAGCTAGATCTACTGTCTCTATTATAATATGACAGACCAGCTAGATCTACTGTCTCTATTATATTATGACAGACCAGCTAGATCTACTGTCTCTATTATATTATGACAGACCAGCTTGATCTACTGTCTCTATTATAATATGACAGACCAGCTAGATCTACTGTCTCTATTATATTATGACAGACCAGCTAGATCTACTGTCTCTATTATAATATGACAGACCAGCTAGATCTACTGTCTCTATTATATTATGACAGACCAGCTAGATCTACTGTCTCTATTATATTATGACAGACCAGCTAGATCTACTGTCTCTATTATAATATGACAGACCAGCTAGATCTACTGTCTCTATTATAATATGACAGACCAGCTAGATCTACTGTCTCTATTATATTATGACAGACCAGCTTGATCTACTGTCTCTATTATAATATGACAGACCAGCTAGATCTACTGTCTCTATTATATTGACAGAACAGCTTGATCTACTGTCTCTATTATAATATGACAGACCAGCTAGATCTACTGTCTCTATTATAATATGACAGACCAGCTAGATCTACTGTCTCTATTATAATATGACAGACCAGCTAGATCTACTGTCTCTATTATATTATGACAGACCAGCTAGATCTACTGTCTCTATTATATTATGACAGACCAGCTTGATCTACTGTCTCTATTATTTTATGACAGACCAGCTAGATCTACTGTCTCTATTATAATATGACAGACCAGCTAGATCTACTGTCTCTATTATATTATGACAGACCAGCTAGATCTACTGTCTCTATTATAATATGACAGACCAGCTAGATCTACTGTCTCTATTATATTATGACAGACCAGCTTGAACTACTGTCTCTATTATAATATGACAGACCAGCTAGATCTACTGTCTCTATTATAATATGACAGACCAGCTAGATCTACTGTCTCTATTAGATTATGACAGACCAGCTTGAACTACTGTCTCTATTATAATATGACAGACCAGCTAGATCTACTGTCTCTATTATAATATGACAGACCAGCTAGATCTACTGTCTCTATTATAACATGACAGACCAGCTAGATCTACTGTCTCTATTATAATATGACAGACCAGCTAGATCTACTGTCTCTATTATATTATGACAGACCAGCTTGATCTACTATCTCTATTATTTTATGACAGACCAGCAAGATCTACTGTCTCTATTATATTTTGACAGGCCAGCTAGATCTACTGTCTCTATTATAATATGACAGACCAGCTAGATCTACTGTCTCTATTATAATATGACAGACCAGCTAGATCTACTGTCTCTATTATATTATGACAGACCAGCTAGATCTACTGTCTCTATTATATTATGACAGACCAGCTAGATCTACTGTCTCTATTATAATATGACAGACCAGCTAGATCTACTGTCTTTTTAATAATGTTACAAACCAGCTAGATCTACTGTCTCTATTATAATATGACAGACCAGCTAGATCTACTGTCTCTATTATGTTATGACAGACCAGCTAGAACTACTGTCTCTATTATAATATAACAGACCAGCTAGATCTACTGTCTCTATTATAATATGACAGACCAGCTAGATCTACTGTCTCTATTATAATATGACAGACCAGCTAGATCTACTGTCTCTATTATATTATGACAGACCAGCTAGATCTACTGTCTCTATTATATTATGACAGACCAGCTAGAACTACTGTCTCTATTATAATATGACAGACCAGCTAGATCTACTGTCCCTCTCATATTATGACAGACCAGCTTGATCTACTGTCTCTATTATAACATGACAGACCAGCTAGATCTACTGTCTCTATTATAATATGACAGACCAGCTAGATCTACTGTCTCTATTATAATATGACAGACCAGCTTGATCTACTATCTCTATTATTTTATGACAGACCAGCAAGATCTACTGTCTCTATTATATTTTGACAGACCAGCTAGATCTACTGTCTCTATTATAATATGACAGACCAGCTAGATCTACTGTCTCTATTATAATATGACAGACCAGCTAGATCTACTGTCTCTATTATATTATGACAGACCAGCTTGATCTACTGTCTCTATTATAATATGACAGACCAGCTAGATCTACTGTCTCTATATAATGACAGACCAGCTTGATCTAATGTATCTATTAAAATATGACAGACCAGCTAGATCATCTGTCTCTATTCTAATATGACAGACCAGCTAGATCTACTGTCTCTATTATATTATGACAGACCAGCTAGATCTACTGTCTCTATTATATTATGACAGACCAGCTAGATCTACTGTCTCTATTATAATATGACAGACCAGCTAGATCTACTGTCTTTTTATAATATGACAGACCAGCTAGATCTACTGTCTCTTATAATATGACAGACCAGCTAGATCTAATGTCTCTATTATAATATGACAGACCAGCTAGATCTACTGTCTCTATTATAATATGACAGACCAGCTATATCTACTGTCTCTATTATAATATGACAGACCAGCTAGATCTACTGTCTCTATTATAATATGACAGACCAGCTAGATCTACTGTCTCTATTATATTATGACAGACCAGCTAGATCTACTGTCTCTATTATATTATGACAGACCAGCTAGATCTACTGTCTCTATTATATTATGACAGACCAGCTTGATCTACTATCTCTATTATAATATGACAGACCAGCTAGATCTACTGTCTCTATTATATTATGACAGACCAGCTAGATCTACTGTCTCTATTATATTATGACAGACCAGCTTGATCTACTGTCTCTATTATAATATGACAGACCAGCTAGATCTACTGTCTCTATTATAATATGACAGACCAGCTAGATCTACTGTCTCTATTATATTATGACAGAACAGCTAGATCTACTGTCTCTATTATATTATGACAGACCAGCAAGATCTACTGTCTCTATTATAATATGACAGACCAGCTAGATCTACTGTCTCTATTATAATATGACAAACCAGCTAGATCTACTGTCTCTATTATAATATGACAGACCAGCTAGATCTACTGTCTCTATTATATTATGACAGACCAGCTAGATCTACTGTCTCTATTATAATATGACAGACCAGCTAGATCTACTGTCTCTATTATAATATGACAGACCAGCTAGATCTACTGTCTCTATTATAATATGACAGACCAGCTAGATCTACTGTCTCTATTATAATATGACAGACCAGCTAGATCTACTGTCTCTATTATAATATGACAGACCAGCTAGATCTACTGTCTCTATTATATTATGACAGACCAGCTAGATCTACTGTCTCTATTATAATATGACAGACCAGCTAGATCTACTGTCTCTATTATAATATGACAGACCAGCTAGATCTACTGTCTCTATTATATTATGACAGACCAGCTAGATCTACTGTCTCTATTATAATATGACAGACCAGCTAGATCTACTGTCTCTATTATAATATGACAGACCAGCTAGATCTACTGTCTCTATTATATTATGACAGACCAGCTAGATCTACTGTCTCTATTATAATATGACAGACCAGCTAGATCTACTGTCTCTATTATAATATGACAGACCAGCTAGATCTACTGTCTCTATTATAATATGACAGACCAGCTAGATCTACTGTCTCTATTATAATATGACAGACCAGCTAGATCTACTGTCTCTATTATAATATGACAGACCAGCTAGATCTACTGTCTCTATTATATTATGACAGACCAGCTAGATCTACTGTCTCTATTATAATATGACAGACCAGCTAGATCTACTGTCTCTATTATAATATGACAGACCAGCTAGATCTACTGTCTCTATTATATTATGACAGAACAGCTAGATCTACTGTCTCTATTATATTATGACAGACCAGCAAGATCTACTGTCTCTATTATATTATGACAGACCAGCTTGATCTACTGTCTCTATTATTTTATGACAGACCAGCTAGATCTACTGTCTCTATTATAATATGACAGACCAGCTAGATCTACTGTCTCTATTATATTGACAGACCAGCTTGATCTACTGTCTCTATTATAATATGACAGACCAGCTAGATCTACTGTCTCTATTATAATATGACAGACCAGCTAGATCTACTGTCTCTTTTATAGTATGACAGACCAGCTAGATATACTGTCTCTATTATATTATGACAGACCAGCTAGATCTACTGTCTCTATTATATTATGACAGACCAGCTAGATTTAATGTCTCTATTATATTATGACAAACCCGCTCGATCTACTGTCTCTATTATAATATTGCAAACCAGCTAGATCTACTGTCTCAATGTCTCTATTATATTATGACAGACCAGCTAGATCTACTGTCTCTATTATAATATGACAGCCCAGCTAGATCTCATGTCTCTATTATAATATGACAGACCAGCTAGATATCCTGTCTCTATTATATCATGAGAGAACAGCTCGATCTACTGTCTCTATTATATTATGCCAGACCAGCTAGATCTTGTGTCTCTATTATAATATGACAAACCAGCTAGATCTACTGTCTCTATTATAATATGACAGACCAGCTAGATCTACTGTCTCTATTATATTATGACAGACCAGCTAGATCTACTGTCTCTATTATATTATGACAGACCAGCTAGATCTACTGTCTCTATTATAATATGACAGACCAGCTAGATCTACTGTCTCTATTATATTATGACAGACCAGCTAGATCTACTGTCTCTATTATAACATGACAGACCAGCTAGATCTACTGTCTCTATTATAATATGACAGACCAGCTAGATCTACTGTCTCTATTATATTATGACAGACCAGCTTGATCTACTATCTCTATTATTTTATGACAGACCAGCAAGATCTACTGTCTCTATTATATTTTGACAGGCCAGCTAGATCTACTGTCTCTATTATAATATGACAGACCAGCTAGATCTACTGTCTCTATTATAATATGACAGACCAGCTAGATCTACTGTCTCTATTATATTATGACAGACCAGCTAGATCTACTGTCTCTATTATAATATGACAGACCAGCTAGATCTACTGTCTCTATTAGATTATGACAGACCAGCTTGATCTACTGTCTCTATTATAATCTGACAGACCAGCTAGATCTACTGTCTCTATTATAATATGACAGACCAGCTAGATCTACTGTCTCTATTATATTATGACAGACCAGCTAGATCTACTGTCTCTATTATATTATGACAGACCAGCAAGATCTACTGTCTCTATTATAATATGACAGACCAGCTAGATCTACTGTCTCTATTATAATATGACAGACCAGCTAGATCTACTGTCTCTATTATAATATGACAGACCAGCTAGATCTACTGTCTCTATTATATTATGACAGACCAGCTAGAACTACTGTCTCTATTATAATATGACAGACCAGCTAGATCTACTGTCTCTATTATAATATGACAGACCAGCTAGATCTACTGTCTCTATTATAATATGACAGACCAGCTAGATCTACTGTCTCTATTATATTATGACAGACCAGCTAGATCTACTGTCTCTATTATATTATGACAGACCAGCTAGATCTACTGTCTCTATTATATTATGACAGACCAGCTAGATCTACTCTCTCTATTATAATATGACAGACCAGCTAGATCTACTGTCTCTATTATAATATGACAGACCAGCTAGATCTACTGTCTCTATTATATTATGACAGACCAGCTAGATCTACTGTCTCTATTATAATATGACAGACCAGCTAGATCTACTGTCTCTATTATAATATGACAGACCAGCTAGATCTACTGTCTCTATTATATTATGACAGACCAGCTAGATCTACTGTCTCTATTATATTATGACAGACCAGCTAAGATCTACTGTCTCTATTATAATATGACAGACCAGCTAGATCTACTGTCTCTTTATAATATGACAGACCAGCTAGATCTACTGTCTCTATTATAATATGACAGACCAGCTAGATCTACTGTCTCTATTATATTATGACAGACCAGCTAGATCTACTGTCTCTATTATATTATGACAGACCAGCTAGATCTACTGTCTCTATTATAATATGACAGACCAGCTAGATCTACTGTCTCTATTATATTATGACAGACCAGCTAGATCTACTGTCTCTATTATAATATGACAGACCAGCTAGATCTACTGTCTCTATTATAATATGACAGACCAGCTAGATCTACTGTCTCTATTATAATATGACAGACCAGCTAGATCTACTGTCTCTATTATAATATGACAGACCAGCTAGATCTACTGTCTCTATTATATTATGACAGACCAGCTTGATCTACTGTCTCTATTATAATATGACAGACCAGCTAGATCTACTGTCTCTATTATATTATGACAGACCAGCTAGATCTACTGTCTCTATTATATTATGACAGACCAGCTAGATCTACTGTCTCTATTATAATATGACAGACCAGCTAGATCTACTGTCTCTATTATAATATGACAGACCAGCTAGATCTACTGTCTCTATTATATTATGACAGACCAGCTAGATCTACTGTCTCTATTATATTATGACAGACCAGCTAGATCTACTGTCTCTATTATAATATGACAGACCAGCTAGATCTACTGTCTCTATTATAATATGACAGACCAGCTAGATCTACTGTCTCTATTATAATATGACAGACCAGCTAGATCTACTGTCTCTATTAGATTATGACAGACCAGCTAGAACTACTGTCTCTATTATAATATGACAGACCAGCTAGATCTACTGTCTCTATTATAATATGACAGACCAGCTAGATCTACTGTCTCTATTATATTATGACAGACCAGCTAGATCTACTGTCTCTATTATAATATGACAGACCAGCTAGATCTACTGTCTCTATTATAATATGACAGACCAGCTAGATCTACTGTCTCTATTATAATATGACAGACCAGCTAGATCTACTGTCTCTATTATATTATGACAGACCAGCTTGATCTACTGTCTCTATTATAATATGACAGACCAGCTAGATCTACTGTCTCTATTATAATATGACAGACCAGCTAGATCTACTGTCTCTATTATATTATGACAGACCAGCTAGATCTACTATCTCTATTATAATATGACAGACCAGCTAGATCTACTGTCTCTATTATATTATGACAGACCAGCTAGATCTACTGTCTCTATTATATTATGACAGACCAGCTAGATCTACTGTCTCTATTATAATATGACAGACCAGCTAGATCTACTGTCTCTATTATAATATGACAGACCAGCTAGATCTACTGTCTCTATTATAATATGACAGACCAGCTAGATCTACTGTCTCTATTATATTATGACAGAACAGCTTGATCTACTGTCTCTATTATAATATGACAGACCAGCTAGATCTACTGTCTCTATTATAATATGACAGACCAGCTAGATCTACTGTCTCTATTATATTATGACAGACCAGCTAGATCTACTGTCTCTATTATATTATGACAGACCAGCTAGATCTACTGTCTCTATTATAATATGACAGACCAGCTAGATCTACTGTCTCTATTATATTATGACAGACCAGCTAGATCTACTGTCTCTATTATAATATGACAGACCAGCTAGATCTACTGTCTCTATTAGATTATGACAGACCAGCTAGAACTACTGTCTCTATTATAATATGACAGACCAGCTAGATCTACTGTCTCTATTATAATATGACAGACCAGCTAGATCTACTGTCTCTATTATAATATGACAGACCAGCTAGATCTACTGTCTCTATTATATTATGACAGACCAGCTAGATCTACTGTCTCTATTATATTATGGCAGACCAGCTATCTACTGTCTCTATTATAATATGACAGACCAGCTAGATCTACTGTCTCTATTATATTATGACAGACCAGCTAGATCTACTGTCTCTATTATAATATGACAGACCAGCTAGATCTACTGTCTCTATTATATTATGACAGACCAGCTAGATCTACTGTCTCTATTATATAATATGACAGACCAGCTAGATCTACTGTCTCTATTATAATATGACAGACCAGCTAGATCTACTGTCTCTATTATATTATGACAGAACAGCTAGATCTACTGTCTCTATTATATTATGACAGACCAGCTAGATCTACTGTCTCTATTATAATATGACAGACCAGCTAGATCTACTGTCTCTATTATAATATGACAGACCAGCTAGATCTACTGTCTCTATTATAATATGACAGACCAGCTAGATCTACTGTCTCTATTATATTATGACAGACCAGCTAGATCTACTGTCTCTATTATAATATGACAGACCAGCTAGATCTACTGTCTCTATTATATTATGACAGACCAGCTAGATCTACTGTCTCTATTATATTATGACAGACCAGCTAGATCTACTGTCTCTATTATAAAATGACAGACCAGCTAGATCTACTGTCTCTATTATATTATGACAGACCAGCTTGATCTACTGTCTCTATTATAATATGACAGACCAGCTAGATCTACTGTCTCTATTATAATATGACAGACCAGCTAGATCTACTGTCTCTATTATATTATGACAGACCAGCTAGATCTACTGTCTCTATTATTTTATGACAGACCAGCTAGATCTACTGTCTCTATTATAATATGACAGACCAGCTAGATCTACTGTCTCTATTATAATATGACAGACCAGCTAGATCTACTGTCTCTATTATAATATGACAGACCAGCTAGATCTACTGTCTCTATTATATTATGACAGACCAGCTTGATCTACTGTCTCTATTATAATATGACAGACCAGCTAGATCTACTGTCTCTATTATAATATGACAGACCAGCTAGATCTACTGTCTCTATTATAATATGACAGACCAGCTAGATCTACTGTCTCTATTATAATATGACAGACCAGCTAGATCTACTGTCTCTATTATATTATGACAGACCAGCTAGATCTACTGTCTCTATTATATTATGACAGACCAGCTAGATCTACTGTCTCTATTATAATATGACAGACCAGCTAGATCTACTGTCTTTTTAATAATGTTACAAACCAGCTAGATCTACTGTCTCTATTATAATATGACAGACCAGCTAGATCTACTGTCTCTATTATATTATGACAGACCAGCTAGATCTACTGTCTATATTATAATATGACAAACCAGCTAGATCTACTGTCTCTATTATAATATGACAGACCAGCTAGATCTACTGTCTCTATTATAATATGACAGACCAGCTAGATCTACTGTCTCTATTATAATATGACAGACCAGCTAGATCTACTGTCTCTATTATATTATGACAGACCAGCTAGATCTACTGTCTCTATTATAATATGACAGACCAGCTAGATCTACTGTCTCTATTATAATATGACAGACCAGCTAGATCTACTGACTCTATTATATTATCACAGAACAGCTAGATCTACTGTCTCTATTATATTATGGCTGACCAGCAAGATCTACTGTCTCTATTATATTATGACAGACCAGCTTGATCTACTATCTCTATTATTTTATGACAGACCAGCAAGATCTACTGTCTCTATTATATTTTGACAGGCCAGCTAGATCTACTGTCTCTATTATATTGTGACAGAACAGCTTGATCTAC
>NW_024607540.1:0-29278 GCF_018296145.1 Oncorhynchus tshawytscha | reverse complement strand
GTGTGTGGCCACGCAGTCGTGGGTGAACAGGGAGTACAGGAGAGGGCTCAGAACGCACCCTTGTGGGGCCCCGGTGTTGAGGATCAGCGGGGTAGAGATGTTGTTGCCTACCCTCACCACCTGGGGGCGGCCCGTCAGGAAGTCCAGTACCCAGTTGCACAGGGCGGGGTCGAGACCCAGGGTCTCGAGCTTGATGACGAGCTTGGAGGGTACTATGGTGTTAAATGCTGAGCTGTAGTCGATGAACAGCATTCTCACATAGGTATTCCTCTTGTCCAGATGGGTTAGGGCAGTGTGCAGTGTGGTTGAGATTGCATCGTCTGTGGACCTATTTGGGCGGTAAGCAAATTGGAGTGGGTCTAGGGTGTCAGGTAGGGTTGAGGTGATATGGTCCTTGACTAGTCTCTCAAAGCACTTCATGATGACGGAAGTGAGTGCTACGGGGCGGGGCGGTAGTCGTTTAGCTCAGTTACCTTAGCTTTCTTGGGAAAAGGAACAATGGTGGCCCTCTTGAAGCATGTGGGAACAGCAGACTGGGATAGGGATTGATTGAATATGTCCGTAAACACACCAGCCAGCTGGTCTGCGCATGCTCTGAGGGCGCGGCTGGGGATGCCGTCTGGGCCTGCAGCCTTGCGAGGGTTAACACGTTTAAATGTTTTACTCACCTCGGCTGCAGTGAAGGAGAGTCCGCATGTTTTCGTTGCAGGCCGTGTCAGTGGCACTGTATTGTCCTCAAAGCGGGCAAAAAAGTTATTTAGTCTGCCTGGGAGCAAGACATCCTGGTCCGTGACGGGGCTGGTTTTCTTTTTGTAATCCGTGATTGACTGTAGACCCTGCCACATACCTCGTGTCTGAGCCGTTGAATTGAGATTCTCCTTTGTCTCTACACTGACGCTTAGCTTGTTTGATTGCCTTGCGGAGGGAATAGCTGCACTGTTTGTATTCGGTCATGTTTCCGGTCACCTTGCCCTGATTAAAAGCAGTGGTTCGCGCTTTCAGTTTCACGCGAATGCTGCCATCAATCCACGGTTTCTGGTTTGGGAATGTTTTAATCGTTGCTATAGGAACGACATCATCAACGCACGTTCTCATGAACTCGCACACCGAATCAGCGTATTCGTCAATGTTGTTGTTTGACGCAATACGAAACATATCCCAGTCCACGTGATGGAAGCAGTCTTGGAGTGTGGAATCAGATTGGTCGGACCAGCATTGGACAGACCTCAGCGTGGGAGCTTCTTGTTTTAGTTTCTGTCTGTAGGCAGGGATCAACAAAATGGAGTCGTGGTCAGCTTTTCCGAAAGGAGGGCGGGGCAGGGCCTTATATGCGTCGTGGAAGTTAGAAAAGCAATGATCCAAGGTTTTGCCAGCCCTGGTTGCGCAATCAATATGCTGATACAATTTAGGGAGTCTTGTTTTCAGATTAGCCTTGTTAAAATCCCCAGCTACAATGAATGCAGCCTCAGGATGTATGGATTCCAGTTTGCAAAGAGTCAAATAAAGTTTGTTCAGAGCCATTGATGTGTCTGCTTGGGGGGGAACATATACGGCTGTGATTATAATCGACGAGAATTCCCTTGGTAGATAATGCGGTCGACACTTGATTGTGAGGAATTCTAAATCAGGTGAACAGAAGGAGTTCCTGTATGTTTTTGTGATCACACCACGTCTCATTAGCCATAAGGCATACGCCCCCGCCCCTCTTCTTACCAGAAAGATGTTTGTTTCTGTCGGCGCGATGCGTGGAGAAACCAGCTGGCTGCACCGTGTTTCCGTGAAGCAAAGAACGTTACAGTCTCTGATGTTCCTCTGGAATGCTACCCTTGCTCGGATTTCATCAACCTTGTTGTCAAGAGACTGGACATTGGCGAGAAGTATACTAGGGAGTGGTGCACGATGTGCCCGTCTCCGGAGTCTGACCAGAAGACCGCCTCGTTTCCCTCTTTTACGAAGTCATTTTTTTGGGTCGCCGGCTGGGATCAATTCCGTTGTCCTGGGTGAAAGGCAGAAAACAGGATCCGCTTCGCGAAAGTCATATTCTTGGTCGTACTGATGGTGAGTTGACGCTGCTCTTATATTCAGTAGTTCTTCTCGACTGTATGTAAATGAAACCTAAGATGACCTGGGGTACTAATGTAAGAAATAACACGTAAAAAAACTAAAAACTGCATAGTTTCCTAGGAACGCGAAGCGAGGCGGCCATCTCTGTCGGCGCCGGAAGTTAAGGATTTGAACCTGATCGAACAACTCAGAAATCCTGAAAATAGCTGCGCAGTGACGCTCTCCATCCAAACTGACAAATCTTGAGAGGATCTGCAGAGAAGAATGGGAGAAAACACCACAAATACAGGGGTGCCAAGATTGTAGTGTTATACCAAAGGCGGCTTGAGGCTATAATCACTGCTAAAGGTGCTTCAACAAAGCACTGAGTTAAGGTTCTGAATACTTATTTAAATGTGATATTTCAGTTTTAATATTTAAATGCATTTGCAAACATTTCTAAAATCCTGTTTTTGCTTCGTCATTATAGGGTGTTGTTGTGCAGATTCATGAGGAAAACCTCCCAATTGAATCAATTTCAGAATATTCCAGTAAATTCAGGAAGTAAACTGAAAATTCCAATTGTCTTCTATGGTTTTCAATGAGGAAAATGTGGAATTTGGTTTACTTTCTGAATTGACTGGAATTTAAATGGAATTGACTCCAACCCTGGTTTTACTACAAATCTGTCAACGTCATCATTTAGTCAATCGATGTTATAATGCATAAAGATCACAGATGTGATTGTTCTCATTCAGAGTAAATTATTCTAATTGAATAAAACAGAATTAAACAAATCAAATGTATTATGCACCTGAATAACTTCAACAACCTGGTTGATTCTCTGGTTGATTCTCTGCTCAACAACACTGACTGTGAATCAATCTGGTTGATTCTCTGGTTGATTCTCTGCTCAACAACACTGACTGTGAATCAATCTGGTTGATTCTCTGCTCAACAACACTGATCTTTGCTGTGTGTCCAGGCTGTCACTTCTGTCATCAGCTACTAACACCAGTGCTGCACCTTTGTCCTTGTCCCTGGATGACGGATTCCTGGTCCCTCTTCCATAGTGAGAACACTGGATTCCTGGTCCCTCTTCCATAGTGAGAACACTGATGGCTCAACATGGGCTTCCTGGTTATGAAAGAAAGTGTGATGGTCAATTGTAGCCTCTCCCATTGTTTGAAGCAGTTGTAGTCTTTTGTTGGCATGTATCCAAACCACAGAATGGTAGTAGAAAGGAGCCTGTTCCCTGCATGCTGCCTCACAATCATTGGCTGCCTCGACCACTCCCCCACCTGACCACAGGACCAGTATTGCTGTCTGATCTTCATTCCTACAGCCTTCATCACCGTCCCTGGAGTCTCTTCACTGTCTGATCTTCATTCCTACAGCCTTCATCACCGTCCCTGGAGTCTCTTCACTGTCTGATCTTCATTCCTACAGCCTTCATCTCCATCCCTGGAGTCTCTTCACTGTCTGATCTTCATTCCTACAGCCTTCATCACCAACGCTGGAATCTCTTCACCGAGTAAGTATAGATAGTATAAGAAACCTCTCCCATTCTACTTGTCTATTATCTTTGTTTAGAAATATTAATTTGTGTGACCTAATGATTTTCCCTACAATTTATTTTTAAGGATTTAGAAATATAGAAATGGTAGAACGAGGAATGTCAGAGTCTGGAATATAAATATGTACAGTTGGTTTACAATGTATATGATGGTGTGTCAAGACATTATGGACCGTATATGAATATAAAAGGTGTGTACAGCAGTAGTTATATAGGATGAGCCTTGACTAGAATACAGGGTGGAGTACTGGGTGGTTGACAGCTAGGAACAGTGACTAAAGTTCAGGGCAGGGTACTGGGCGGAGGCCGGCTAGAGGTGACTATTTAACAGTCTGATGACCTGGAGATAGACCACACATTAACTATTGTGGTGGCAGCATCATGTTATGGGTATGCTTGTCACCGGCAGGGACTGGGGAGTTTGTCAGGATCAAAAGAAATATGAAAAGAGCAAAGTGTAGACTTTGTATAGGCACTGTACAGCCTTAAATGTGGAGTGACCCCAGGAAATCGGATATCAGCCAACTCAGTGACAACTACAGAACACAACAATGTATAGTTTACACAAATATTTGTCTCTTAGCTCTTATTGCAGGACTTTGACTGTGGTACATCACCTCCCCAGTCAAAGTATTGTGTGTATTGAACATTCATATTGAACAGCCTTACCTATAGAGTAGCACCACCACCCATCAGCCCATTCTCTTCTTGATGTCAAAGCTGCAGTGTATTGTTGCTGTCAGAGTTTATGATTAATAATCTTATTTACTTCAAGACCCACTAAGATGTCCCCATACTATTCATTTAAAGCCCCTCTGTCAGATATAAATCATCAGAGTGGGAAACCAACTGACATGGAAACAATGGAGCAAATGTATCACTATCAGAGGGGTGTATTATGACATCAGATAGAACTACTCAGACATTCCAAATATCACTTGATTATCAGAGGGGTGTATTTTGACATCATATAGAACTACTCAGACATTCCAAATCAGGCTTCATCCATATCATGAAGGTGGATATTGATCCAACCATTTCAAAAGTAATGACCGGGCTGACGGAAACAGGATATGCCTGTACACTTTTATAAATGCTGACAGACGATTTGTTACTCCGTTTGACAATTTGTTTGTCTTTTTGTGTCAGTAAAAATGTGTAAGTGAGAAATGGCTGTGGAAACTCCTTAATGATAACAATCACATCTTAGTTAACTTGGAGTCACATGATATGTTGTGTGGTCCTCCCACTATGACTTGAGAAACCATGTAGTTTATTAGGCTACAGATGAAATAAGTTATGAAGTTCAAAGGTGGTGAAAGTGCATGTGATGAGCTTGATGCTCCTTTCCAATACATTTTGAGGTTCTTATTCTGGTGACATGATGATCGATGCTTGGTTGCCATTTGACAAATAAAATAATAATCTCATCATTCGGGTAAAAACGTTTATTCAACCAGTGGGAGGCTTGTAAATGCCACCAGGAAAGTCGAAAGAGGAACTCTTCATTGAGACAATAATACACAGCATTCTGTGGGAGAGTTGTGGTGGATATTATAAAATAAGGATCTGCTGGAGTCCAAGTCAAACCAAGATTCTTTATTTCTGAGCTCAGAGAGAATAACAGAGTTACACAGCGCAGTGTAGACAGTCTGAATTCCTGAAGCATTGAGTGATTAGCACATATCTTTATAGTTTCCTGTTCCTGGGAGGGACTTTATTCATACAAGGATGCAGGTGCAGCTGGTTTGCAACACAGAATGATAGTCCCAAGAACAGGAGATTATAATAGGACAGTTTCACAAGGTTAGTCACATACTCAGTTATGTGGACACACAAACAATTAACATTTTCCATTACAGAGTCTGAACATTTTCATTTCATTAAATCATCAGTGGGCTACAATGCAGATGTCAACAATGGAACAAATGCATCACATCCAAATATCACTTGATTATCTGTAGTGCTGGAGGAATGACACACCCAGATAAACACACAGAGTTTAAAAAAGGACAATTTAAAAGAAGGAACCTGATCTTCTTTATATTCAAACTGACAGACTCCATATTCAATTCATGTTTTCTAATAAAAACAAACAAATATATGTTTGAGTATACCCTGTACCATTTAATTTCATCTGGTAAAGACAGGTAAACACATTGTCAGTCAACAATATAAGACAACGGGAGCACTGTGTATGTTCTCTGATGAATTTTAAGTCAATGTGATGTGAAATATCAACATACACGCTAAGAGAAGTAATTTCTCTCTCCTGTGTGGATTCTCTAATGATGTTTAAATCACTGTTATGAGTAATATGTTTTCCCACAGTCTGAGCTTTTCTAAGCCTTCTCCTCTGTGTGCAGTCTAATGTGTTCTTTCAGGCTTCCTAAATGGGCAAAAGCTTTGCACCCTGGGAGGAGTGGTAAGGCTTCTGCCCTGTGTGTATTCTCTCATGTCGTTTCAGCTCCCCTGACCGGATGAAACACTTTCCACATTGGGAGCAGTGGTAAGGCTTCTCTCCTGTGTGTATTCTCTCATGTTTTTCAGGTTCCTTTCCGGTTGAAACACTTTCCACATTGGGAGCAGTGGTAAGGCTTCTCTCCTGTGTGTATTCTCTCATGTCGTTTCAGCTCCCCCGACTGGCTGAAACACTTTCCACATTGGGAGCAGTGGTAAGGCTTCTCTCCTGTGTGTATTCTCTCATGCTGTTTCAGCTCCCCCGACTGGTTGAAACACTTTCCACATTGGGAGCAGTGGTAAGGCTTCTCTCCTGTGTGTATTCTCTCATGTTGTTTCAGCTCCCCCGACTGGTTGAAACACTTTCCACATTGGGAGCAGTGGTAAGGCTTCTCTCCTGTGTGTATTCTCTCATGTTGTTTCAGCTCCCCTCTGGTTGAAACACTTTCCACATTGGGAGCAGTGGTAAGGCTTCTCTCCTGTGTGTATTCTCTCATGTTGTTTCAGGTTTACTCTCTGGTTGAAACACTTTCCACATTGGGAGCAGTGGTAAGGCTTCTCTCCTGTGTGTATTCTCTCGTGTTGTTTCAGCTCCCCCCCTGACTGGTTGAAACACTTTCCACATTGGGAGCAGTGGTAAGGCTTCTCTCCTGTGTGTATTCTCTCATGAGCTTTCAGGTGTGCTTTCTGGTTAAAACTCTTTCCACACTGGGAACAGTGGTAAGGCTTCTCCCCTGTGTGTATTTTCTCATGTTGTTTCAGGTCCCATAACCGGTTACAACCCTTTCCACAGTGGGAGCACTGGTGTCGTCTTGCTAGTTTGGACGTCCCTGGCTCTGGTTCCTCCGAGTCTGGCCTTTCTCCTGCCAAAGACAGTGTTATTTTTAAATAGAGACCCGAATGAAACCACATGATAAAACAACCTTGCTACGAGGGTAAATCCTAAATCAGATCTCTCAATAACCTGAGGCCAGTTTTAACAATCTTAGTGTGATTTTAAAACAAATGTAGAGCTTCCTGGTAATTTACTGCTATGTTTACATTACTTATTTTATTCATCCTGTTTTACAAGTCAGAACACAAAAACCTAGACAGTTCTAGGACACTGAAGACACAGACGTCGCTGGATTCCAATTGAACAGGTGGTTCTAAATATATAACATTCATAGCTGTATGATACAGAATGTGACCTACACACTTCCTTAAACATAAAATAACTAAAGAAGTAATTTTGTGTGGAAGTCCAAAACTTGTTTTTACGTCGAAGATACAAAGCACATCAGTAACATCTCCCCGTTGTTGAAAGGGTTCGACACATTGCTGTTTAAATGGACCAATTTCTTATTTAGACATTCACAGATTTTCAACATTTTGATTATCGCTGATGTCATATTTTGGGTAAATGTTCCTAAAACTGATAGTAACAACAAAAAACAAAAATATAAACGCAACATGTAAAGTGTTGGATGTTTCATGAGCATCACTGTTAGTCAACATTTATTCTTTGCCAAGATAATCCATCCACCTGACAGTGTGGCATATCAAGAAGCTGATTGAACAGCTTGGTTATTACACAGGTGCACCTTGTACTGGGGATAATAAAATGCAACTCGAAAATGTGCAGTTTGTTCACACAATGCCACAGGTCTCTGAGGGAGCGGGCAATTGGCATGCTGACTGCAGGAATGTCCACTGGAGCTGTTAGGAAATTTAATGTACAGTACCAGTCAAAAGGTTGGACTCACCTACTCAAAAGGTTTTTCTTTATTTTTACTATTTTCTACATTGTAGAATAATAAAGACATCAAAATGATTAAAAAACACATGGAATCATGTAGTAACCACAAGTGTAAAATCAAAATATATATTTTATTCTTCAAAAGTTGCCACCCTTGCTTTCTCTCAAACAGCTTCACCTGGAATCCTTTTCCAACAGTCTTGTAGGCGTTCCCACATATGCTGAGAACTTGTAGGCCGCTTTCCCTTCACCTCTGCGATCCAACTCATCCCAAACCACCTTGATACAATACATTAGATTCAAAGGTACCAAAAAGTACAGTAAAAATTACTTCCATCTCTGGAAATGTGGACCAAAAAAAAAAAAGATAAAATAAAAAAAAACCGTGGGGATTGTGTCTGGGGATTGTGTAGGCCAGGTCATCTGATGCAGCACTCCATCACTCACCTACTTGATCAAATAGCTCTTACACAGCCTGGAGGTGTGTTGGGTCATTGTCCTGTTGAAAAACAAATGACAGTGGGACTAAGCCCAAACCAGATGGGATGGCATATAGCTGTAGAATGCTGTGGAAGCCATGCTGGTTAAGTGTGACTTTGATTTATTTATTCATGACATTGTCAACAGCAAAGCACCCACACACCATCACATCTCCTCCTCCATGCTTCACGGTGGGAACCACACATGCGGAGATAATCTGTTCATCTACTCCTCGTCTCACAAAGACATGACGCTCGGATCCAAAAATCTCAAATTTGGACTCATCAGACCCAAGGACAGATATCCACCGGTCTAATGTCCATTGCTCGTGTTTCTTGGCCCAAGCAAGTCTTCTTCTTATTGGTGTCCTTTAGTAGTGGTTTCCTTGCAGCAATTCGACCATGAAGGCCTGATTCACGCAGTCTCCTCTGAACCGATGATGTTGAGATGTGTCTGTTACTTGAACTTTGTGAAGCATTTATTTGGGCTGCAATTTCTAAGGCTGGTAACTCTACTGAACTTTGCATCAGAAGTAACTCTGGATCTTCCATTCTTGTGGTGGTCCTTAAAGTAATGATGGACTGTTGTTTCTCTTTGCTTATTTGAGCTGTTCTTGACATAATATGGACTTCGTCTTTTACCCAATAGGGCTATCTTCTGTATACCACCCCTACCTTGTCACAACACAACTGATTGGCTCAAACACATTAAAACCTGTTATGCTATTGCAGAGTGCAAAATATTTTTTTAAAATTAGAAATATACAACTTTCAAAAATTCAAATATTTAACAATTGCAAAATACAAAAACTTAAGACTCCATAATGTTTCATCATTAGATGCTACAAGGCTCCTTTAAGACTCCACTAATGTTTCCAAAATGCTAAAAGGCTCCTTTAAGACTCCATAATGTTTCATCATTAGATGCTACAAGGCTCCTTTAAGACTCCATAATGTTTCATCATTAGATGCTACAGTCCTCCTTTAAGACTCCATCATGTTTAGAATGTGTCTGGAAGCGCACTCTATCTATTCTACTCTCATCCTTTCGGTTTTAATAATATAAAAAAAATTATAATGTTATAATAGGTAAAAACTAACTTTAATAACTAGGGTTAATACCTGCCTGGCGCACCAACAAAATATTTCTTTAGCCCCCTCTAACAATACCGCTACAGAATTAGCATAGTAGGCCATGTAACTTAACCTGTAGTGACACCCAGCCCGTGAACGGGACCGTTATCATCATCTGACACTAATTAGCATAATGCAACGGGCATAAATCTTCCTAGAAAATCTTCCTATTCATGAAAATCACAAGTGAAATCTATTGGAACACAGCTTAGCCTTTTGTTAATCAAAACTGTCATCTCAGATTTTCAAAATATGCTTTACAGCCAACGCTAAACAAGCATCTGTGTAAGTTTATCAAAGCCTAGCATAGCATTATGCCTTGCTAGCAGCAGGCAAACTTGTCACGGAAATCAGAAAAGCAATCAAATTAAATCGTTTACCTTTGATGAACTTCAAATGTTTTCACTCAAGACTCCCAGGTAGACAGCCAAAGTTCATTTTTTCCCAAAATATTATTTTTGTAGGCAAATAGCTCTGTTTGTTCTTCACGTTTGGCTGTAAATCGCATAAAATTTCAAAACTGAAAAAATATTCCAAATTAGCTCCAAAATTAACAAAAACATGGCAAATTTCGTTGATTTCAGAATCAATCCTCAAGATGTTTTTCTAATATCTATTTGATAATATATTTCGGGACAATTCCTTTTTCTCTAGGACCGATTGGAGTAATGGCTACCTCTGCACTTTACGCTAGAATCTCTCTGGAGCCACCATGTGACCACTTACGCAATGTGCCCCCGGATACGGGAGCTATTCTTCAACAGAAATGGTTAAAACTACATCAAATGCTGTAGAACCTTGACAACATCGTGAAATTCAGAGTGCAAAGTATTTTTTTATTTATTAGAAATATTTAACTTTCATGCATTCATGGAACAGTAGTGCAAAGGTTAACTTGTTTTAATCTAGCCACACATCACAGATTTCAAAAAATGGCTTTGGTCAAAAGCAACATGACAGCATCTGAGGACAGCACCCCATCAAACAAAGGCTGAAGACAATCATATTTCAACCCAAAGCACTCACAAACCTCAGATGCATAATCGATAGCAATTTCTGGCTTACCTTTGAAGAGCTTCTTCTATGGCACTTTAATATGTCCCAATAAACATCACAAATGGTCTTTTGTTCGATTAATTCCGTAGTTATATCTCCAAAATGTCAATTTATTTGGCGCGTTTGATTTATACCGGGTTTCAAACTACCTGCCCAGCATGACTACAAAATATCTAATACCCGATGCTACTGGAAATGGTCCAAACATTTAAAACAACTTTCAATCCAACTTTAGGTATTTTAAAACAGTGTAATCCAGAAAATTTAAGATGGGATAAACTGGGAATACCGGATAAAAACAATCTCAAGGCCATGACCTGGAGCAGCCACCAAACATTGAGTGAGCACTAGGCTGGACCCTGTTGACACTGAATAGCCACTTTTCATTTCTCTAAATGAAAAATATCAACCAATTTCTAAAGACTGCTGACATCTAGTGGAAGCAATAGGAACTGCAACCAAGTGCCATCTCATAACCATTTGAAAACAGAGTCACCTCAACAACAAAAAATTCCTCCTTGGATGGTTTGTCACTAGCCACTTTCACTATGCCAAATGGTTTATATACTTATCAGACATTATTTTAACAGTTTTAGATATCATCTAATCTTTATGTGTTTTCTATACCAAACCATACATAATTATATGTACATATTCCTTTAGCTTCTGGGCATAAGACAGGTAGTTTACTTTGGGAATTGTTTTCATCCGGATTGAAAATGTGCCCCCTATCCCAAACAGGTTATAAGGAATGAAATTCCACAACTTAATTAACAAAGGCACACATGTGTAATGTGACAAATGAATTTGATGATTACCTTTGATGATGCTAAGTCCTCCTTGAAGGTACATTCAAAGCCATTAGAAGTCATTGGAACGCAGCTACTTTCAAAACCTGGGGCACTTCCGGATTGGATTTTTTCAGGCTTTAATGCAACATCATTCTGTTATACTAATAGACAATATCTTTACAGTTTTGGAAACGTTAGAGTGTTTTCTATCCAAAGCTGTCAATTATATGCATATTCTAGCATCTTTTCCTGACAAAATATCCCGTTTAAAACGGGGAGTTTTTTTTTCCCAAAATATGAAAATACTGCCCCCTAACACCAAGAGGTTTTAAGGTAATCAGAAATATTTAGGACTAACTTATTCCTTGACACCCATTCTAAAACTAACTGCAGCTCTATGTTAAGTGTTGCAGTCATTTCAGTCGACGTAGTAGCTGACATGTACAGTGTTGAGTCATCCGCATACATAGACTCACTGGCTTTACTCAAATGTCATTGGCATGTTGTTGGTAAAGATTGAAAAAAGTAGGTGCCAAACAGCTGCCCTGGGGAATTCCTGATTCAAACTTGATTTTGTAGCTCTGGGGTTCTGTTAGCAGGTAGCCTGGTGCGGCAGTGGTTAGAGCGGTAGGCCAGTAACCGAAAGATTGCTGGATCGAATCCCCGAGTTGACAAGGTAAAAAACTCTGTCGTTCTGCCCCTGAACAAGGCAGTCCTAGGCCGTCATTGAAAAAAATAATTTGTTCTTAACTGACTTGCCTAGTTAAATAAAGGTTATATTTTAAAAGAAAAACTCTTTATCCACAATATAGCAGGGGGTGTAAAGCCATACGTTTTTGTCAGCAACAGACTATGATCGATAATGTCAAATGCCGCACTGAAGTCAAACAAAACAGCCCCAACAATATTTTTATCATCAATTTCTCTCAGCCAATCAGTCATTTGTAAGTGCTGTGCTTGTTGAATGAACTTCCCTATAAGCTGAAAGTCTATATTTGTTTACTGTAAAATAGCATTGTATCTGGTCCAAATTGTAAGGGTTGGTAACAGGCTAATTGTAACAAACACCATTTTTTTAGGGTTGGCTTCCCTCTAGGCATGTAAGGTTCGGTAACAGGCTGATTGGTCAGCTATTTAAGCCAGTAAAGGGAGCTTTACTATTCTTGGGTAGTGGAATGACTTTAGCTTCCCTCCAGGCATGAGGGCACACACTTTCTAGTAGGCTTAAATTAAAGACAAGGCAAATAGGAATGGCAATATCGGCCGCTATTATCCTCAATTTTCCATCCACGTTGTCAGACACATAATTTGTTCTTAACTGACTTGCCTAGTTAAATAAGAGAGGTGTTTTCCATCCACGTTGTCAGACACCAGTGACTTGTCATTGGTGATTTTATTTGCGCAAAATTTCATTGAAGATGCTCCAAAGATTTTTACAATCATTCTTCATGTATTTTATCTTTGTTTCATTGTGTACTTCTTTTTATTCAGTTTAGTCAAATGATTTCTCAATTTGCAATAGTTTTGCCAATCAGTTATACAGCCAGACCTATATGCCATCTCTTTTGCCTCCCTCTTCATCATACCTTTTTGTAATTCCTCATCAAGCCACGTGGATTTAACAGTTTTTACAGTCATTTTCTTAATGGGTGCTGCTTATTAGTAACTGGGATAAGCAGTTTCAAATGTGTCAAGGGCAGCGTCTGGTTGCTCAAATACACACCACAGACCAACAAATATTATTTACATCAACAACATAGGAATCACTACAAAAAATTGTATGACCTCTTATACACAATATTAGGCCCAGCCTTTGGAACTGTGGTTTTCCTAGACATGGCTACTATATTGTGATCACTACATCTGATGGATCTGGATACTGCTTTAAAACCCATTTCTGCAGCATTAGTAAAGATATGATCAAACCATGTTGATGATTTCATTCCTCTACTGTTTGTCACTACCCTGGTAGGTTGATTGATAACCTGAACAAGGTTGCCGGCACTGGTTACAGTTTGAAGCTTTTGCTTGAGTGGGCAGCCTGATCACAGTTTTCCTCCAGTATTAGTTAATTAATTAACAGTGTCTTGAGTTTAGTTTGCCTGTTCTACAGTCTTGTAAAGATAGGGGGGTTGACTGGGACAGGCAATGTAACATCCATAATGTTTTAAGGAAAAGTTTTTGTAAAACAAGCACCTTACATTGGATCATCTTGAAACTTTCTCTCTAAAGCTAACTTTCATCAAGGTTTTATATGGTCTATTGGTTTCTCTCTTTTCATTGGCAGAATCCTTTTTCAGTGTTATGATATTCATAACATCCATATCCACCAGTCTATCTTCCTGTCAACTAACAGAACTCTGCTGGTTGTCCTGGTAACAGATACCAGTGGACAGATCTATTTATTTGTTCAAACTGAACTCCAGGACTTACTTTGAGTCAAATCTGATCCGTTCCTCTCTTCTCCTCCTCCCACAGTTCCACTCAGCCCCGTTGTTTTCCTGCATTCCTCCAGCAGCACAGACAACCTCTTCATACCCAGCAGTAAGGTGCTACCGGGAGAGGCACGACACAGGGACTCCGGGAGGGAGGAAGGGCTAGCGTTGTCCTGGTAACCATAAAGAGGGGACACAGACACATATCATTATGGATGCTGATGTCACTGTTGTCATAAAGTGCTTTACAGAAACCCAGCCCAGACCCAGAGAGAGCAAGCTGTATGCTAGACCAGACCAAGCTGTATGCTAGACCAGACCAAGCTGTACCATCTGGTGTTCTGATCTGGAGAGACTCTTCTCTGCCTCGTCAGCATCAGGATGTTGTTGAGGCTCCCCAGAGGATCCACGATAGTCATGTCTCTCTCCTGTGTGAATGAGAACATCAAACAGATGGTAAACTTATGACCATCTATTGCAATCATAGAGTCTTACCAGAGGCATGCATATGTCTAAAATGGCCACTTTCATCATGATTTCCTAAAATATTGTTTGTGATGCAAATGTAAAAGGGTCGTTCCACAAAATGGGTGGCCTTTGTTATTTTAAGTAGAAAATATGCACCAATATAGAATTTTAAAAGCCTGTTATATTAGATGAGGGGAACTTTAATATAGACCACATGGAGAATTCAATACATCTAATTGAAAAGTCCCTAAAATATATGAACCAATGGCAGATTGACCCTTTAACAATTCCTACAGTACTGAACAACATATTCAAGTGTAGAACTTCAGTAGAATGCCACTTTAAAACCACACATTAGTTCAACAACGGCATAGTTTGTGTCCCTGTTTAAGACAGTACTCACTGGTGTTAATCTGATATTCTGTCTCTTCCTCTTTCACTCCCAAAACGTCTTCCTCTTCATACCTTTATTGAGATAGCATCTTTATTGAGATAGCATCCTCTTCCTCTCTAAACGGTTCTTTCTCTTCTTTCACACTATAACAGCCTCCTCTTCCTCCTTTTTCATTCTGAAAGATTCTTTCTCCAAACAGCAGACCCCCTCTTCATTAGCAAGGGAGGAGTAGTTTAGTGAGCTCATGGTCAGGGATGTTATCTAGCTAGCTAGCATTAGCGTCTAGCCTAGTGCTAGGCTCAGTATCAATCTTTAACACGTTTGCAAATTGAACCAGTTGATACGTCAACCGAAACTTGTTTAAAACACTGAGATTAGATAATGTACATTAACATGGTCTAAAACGTCAATCTTTCAGTTTTATGTTGGCTAGCAAGCTACCGAGGTGGTTGAAAGAGTTGGCGCCTTGTTGTTCCTGAAGAAGCGTCCGTCCAGTCCATTATACGTCACGCAAAGAAGAGTCAACTGAAAGACGCTCATCGCCATCTGCTGACTGGAGTGGGTAACGCAGTTTGGAAACAATAGTTACTACACTTTTTGTATTGGAAAGAACGTCATAATTATTTAACAATAAGCTGATACATTTTCTCTTCCAAATAATACGTTCCTGTACACAGACGTAGAAGCTCAATATGAATATGTAGATGATTAATAAATACTTATATGAATAGGTAGTGTGTTGATATACATTTTCTCTGTTAATTTTTCACATTCGTTTTTATCTACATGTGACCACACTATTCCCTTAAAGCCACGCTCTATAAGATACAAATCATCCTGTAAACAATAGAACAAATGCATCACATGCAAATAGCATTTGATCATCTGTAGTGCTTTACACTGGGTAGACAAAACATTAAGAACAGCTGCTCCTTCCATGACATAGACTGACCAGGTGAATCCAGGCTAAAGCTATGATCCCTTACTGATGTCACTAGTTAAATCCACTTCAATCCGTGTAGATGAAGGGGGGGAGACAGGTTAAATGAGGATTTTTAAGCCTTGAGACATGAGACATGGATTGTGCATGTGTGCCATTTGGAGAGTTAATGGGGAAGACAAAATATTTAAGTTACTTTGCACGGGGTATGGTAGTAGGTGCCAGGCGCACCGGTTTGTGTCAAGAACTGCAACGCTGCTGTGTTTTTCAGCTCAACAGTTTCCCTTGTGTACCAAAAGTGGTCCACCACCCAAACAGTGGTGGTTTGTGCCGTTTAAGATGAGGCAGGACGATTTGTTTTTTCATGAGCATGGCCTTAATTCTATTACAGCATATTGGACGACTGTCATTCATATTTCACTCACCCTGTTCAATGTAACAGCAATAGGTTTAGGCTACTACATGATACTCTAATTGTCCCTATACCCATCATGAGGTAGCAACCTAGCCTATGAATGAAAGTTTAGAATGTAGGTTCACACAGGTCGAGAGAAAATTTTGCGGTGACAGACAGTGACACATAGACAGACAGTGACACATTCAATACTGCCTTGCACACTCTTGCCTGCATCTAGCTGAAATAGAGATATTACTGGACAAATTCAGGTATGTTTATCCCCGTTTTGTTCCATTTAAGAAACGTTTGTCAACAGAATCGGCGGAATGAATACACCCCTGATCATGCATAAACACAGTTCACTTTCATTACAGACACGTTGTATTCCTTCTTGCATCTATGTGCTCTCCTCTTATCACCTTCTCCCTTTGTTTCTGTACTTCAATGCACAACACATCAGCTGTATGTCACCAGGAGAAAAAACCTTTCCAAGCCAAACCATTTCATAACTGCTACACACAGCTTACATTGTTGTCAACATATTAGCTAAAATAACATCATAGTCAACAGAGCTAATAGAACTAACTCGTTAGTAAACCTGCTACAATCATGCAGTAACGTTACAGTGTACAGTCAGTAAGCAGTTTAGCACTTACCTTGGCGGGTCCCAGTGGCAATAAATTAGTAAAACCAAAAGCTTGCCTTGACTTGGAAGAGTTCCAGTGTTGTGTTGGATAGTCATAGCCAGCTAGCTAACATAGCATCCCTCTGTTTGAGCCAAGTGTTTGAGTAGACTAAACTAGATAGCTGCATTTGCTAGCTAAGTAAGTGAAACTGAAAGTGGAAAATAAATGACGAAATATCTCTCTCTCTTCTCCTTCATTTTGGAATAAAATAATTTGTTCAAAACTGTTCAACTATTGTATTTTTTCATGATCTCTCTTTTAGTCAACTACTCACAGTACAGAGTCAATGTGGAGGCTATATACAGGGGGTACCAGTACAGAGTCAATGTGGAGGCTAAGATGCAGGGGGTACAAGTACAGAGTCAATGATGGAGGCTATATGTGATGTTAACCAGTACAGTGAGTCAATGTGGAGGTTATATACAGGAGGTACCAGTACAGAGTCAATGTGGAGGTCCGTATACAGGAGGTACCAGTGACAGAGTCATGTGAAGGCTGTATATCCTACAGGGGGTACCAGTAAGAGTCAATGTGGAGGCTCTTCAGGGGGTACCAGTACAGAGTCAATGTGGAGCTGCTGATACAGGGGGTACCAGTACAGAGTCAATGTGGAGCTGATATGGCAGGATTTGAGTACCAGTACAGAAAAATGTGGAGGCTGGCTACAGGGGGTACCAGTTCAGAGTCAATGTGGAGGCTGTAACAGGGGGTAAGAGCATTGGTGAGTCAATGTGGAGGAAATGATGTAAACAGGGGACGAGTACCAGTACAGAGTCAATGTGGAGGCTGAATGGTAATATATACTTGGGTGAAACACAAAATTGTTACAAAATGTTACTGTGGAAACAATGTTTATTCAATCAGTGGGAGGCTTGTAAATTCCCCCAGGAAAGTGGAACGAGGAACTCTTCTTTGAGACAATGATAAACAGCAATCCTTGGGAGAGTTGTGGTGGATATTATAAAATAAGGATCTGCTGGAGTCCAAGTCAAACCAAGATTCTTTATTTCTGAGCTCAGAGAGAATAACAGAGTTACACAGCGCAGTGTAGACAGTCTGAATTCCTGAAGCATTGAGTGATTAGCACATATCTTTATAGTTTCCTCCCTGGGTGGGACTTTATTCATACAAGGACACAGGTGCAAATTGGTTTGCAACACAGGATGATACTCCCAAGAACAGGAGCTTATAATAGGACAGTTTCACAAGGTTAGTCACATACTCAGTTATGTGGACACACAAACAATTAACATTTTCCATTACAGAGTCTGAACATTTTCATTTCATTAAATCATCAGTGGGCCAACAATGCAAATGTCAACAATGGAACTAATGCATCACATCCAAATATCACTTGATTATCTGTAGTGCTGGAGGAATGACACACCCAGATAAACACACAAAGAGTTTAAAAAAAGGACAGTTTAAAAGAAGGAACCTGATCTTCTTTATATTCAAACTGACAGACTCCATATTCAATTCATGTTTTCTAATAAAAACAAACAAATATATGTTTGAGTATACCCTGTACCATTTAATTTCATCTGGTAAAGACAGGTAAACACATTGTCAGTCAACAATATAAGACAACGGGAGCACTGTGTATGTTCTCTGATGAATTTTAAGTCAATGTGATGTGAAATATCAACATACACGCTAAGAGAAGTAATTTTGGATTCTCTAATGACGTTTAAGTGACTTATGAGTAATGTGTTTTCCCACAGTCTGAGCTTTTCTAAGCCTTCTCCTCTGTGTGCAGTCTAATGTGTTCTTTCAGGCTTCCTAAATGGGCAAATGGTTTGGACCCTGGGAGGAGTGGTAAGGCTTCTCTCCTGTGTGTATTCTCTCATGTTGTTTCAGCATCCCCGAACGGGTGAAACACTTTCCACATTGGGAGCAGTGGTAAGGCTTCTCTCCTGTGTGTATTCTCTCATGTCGTTTCAGCTCCCCCGACTGGTTGAAACACTTTCCACATTGGGAGCAGTGGTAAGGCTTCTCTCCTGTGTGTATTCTCTCATGTAGTTTCAGCTCCCCCGAACGGACGAAACACTTTCCACATTGGGAGCAGTGGTAAGGCTTCTCTCCTGTGTGTATTCTCTCATGTAGTTTCAGCTCCCCCGACTGGTTGAAACACTTTCCACATTGGGAGCAGTGGTAAGGCTTCTCTCCTGTGTGTATTCTCTCATGTTGTTTCAGCTCCCCGAATGGTTGAAACACTTTCCACATTGGGAGCAGTGGTAAGGCTTCTCTCCTGTGTGTATTCTCTCATGTTGTTTCAGCACCCTGAATGGTTGAAACACTTTCCACATTGGGAGCAGTGGTAAATTCTCTCATGTTGTTTCAGCTCCCCCGACTGGTTGAAACACTTTCCACATTGGGAGCAGTGGTAAGGCTTCTCTCCTGTGTGTATTCTCTCGTGTTGTTTCAGCATCCCCCACCGGGTGAAACACTTTCCACATTGGGAGCA
Organism: Oncorhynchus tshawytscha; assembly: GCF_018296145.1. Lineage (NCBI taxonomy): Eukaryota > Metazoa > Chordata > Actinopteri > Salmoniformes > Salmonidae > Oncorhynchus > Oncorhynchus tshawytscha. The sequence continues at coordinate 10,214 of NW_024607540.1, read as the reverse complement.
GTGGTAAGGCTTCTCTCCTGTGTGTATTCTCTCATGTTGTTTCAACACCCCCGAACTGGCGAAACACTTTCCACATTGGGAGCAGTGGTAAGGCTTCTCTCCTGTGTGTATTCTCTCATGTTCTTTCAGCATCCCTGACCGGGCGTAACAATTTCCACATTGGGAGCAGTGGTAAGGCTTCTCTCCTGTGTGTATTCTCTCATGTTGTTTCAGCACCCCCGAACTGGTTGAAACACTTTCCACATTGGGAGCAGTGGTAAGGCTTCTCTCCTGTGTGTATTCTCTCATGTTGTTTCAGCTTCCCTGAATGGTTGAAACACTTTCCACACTGGGAGCAGTGGTAAGGCTTCTCCCCTGTGTGTATTCTCTCATGTTGTTTCAGGTGTGCTTTCTGGTTGAAACACTGTCCACACTGGGAGCAGTGGTAAGGCTTCTCCCCTGTGTGTATTCTCTCATGAGCTTTCAGTTGTGCTTTCTGGTTACAACTCTTTCCACAGTGGGAGCACTGGTGTCGTCTTGCTGGTTTGGACGTCCCTGGCTCTGGTTCCTCTGAGTCTGGTCTTTCTCCTGCCAAAGACAGTGTTATTTTTAAATAGAGACCCGAATGAAACCACATGATAAAACAACCTTGCTACGAGGGTAAATCCTAAATCAGATCTCTCAATAACCTGAGGCCAGTTTTAACAATCTTAGTGTGATTTTAAAACAAATGTAGAGCTTCCTGGTAATTACTGCTATGTTTACATTACTTATTTTATTCATCCTGTTTTACAAGTCAGAACACAAAAACCTAGACAGTTCTAGGACACTGAAGACACAGACGTCGCTGGATTCCAATTGAACAGGTGGTTCTAAATATATAACATTCATAGCTGTATGATACAGAATGTGACCTACACACTTCCTTAAACATAAAATAACTAAAGAAGTAATTTTGTGTGGAAGTCCAAAACTTGTTTTTACGTCGCAGATACAAAGCACATCAGTAACATCTCCCCGTTGTTGAAAGGGTTCGACACATTGCTGTTTAAATGGACCAATTTCTTATTTAGACATTCACAGATTTTCAACATTTTGATTATCGCTGATGTCATATTTTGGGTAAAGTAAAAAATAAGGTGAAATATTTGGGTAAATGTTCCTAAAACTGATAGTAACTACAATAAACAAAAATATAAACGCAACATGTAAAGTGTTGGATGTTTCATGAGCTGAAAAAAAAGATTGCAGAATTTTTTACATCCCTGTTAGTCAACATTTATTCTTTGCCAAGATAATCCATCCACCTGACAGGTGTGGCATATCAAGAAGCTGATTGAACAGCGTGATTGTTACACAGGTGCACCCTGTGCTGGGGGTAATAAAAGGCTACTCGAAAATGTGCAGTTTGGTCACACAACAATGCCGCAGATCTCTGAGGGAGCGGGCAATTGGCATGCTGACTGCAGGAATGTCCACTGGAGCTGTTGTCAGGGAATTGAATGTACAGTACCAGTCAAAAGTTTGGACTCACCTACTCATTCAAGGGTTTTTCTTTATTTTTACTATTTTCTACATAGTAAAATAATGAAGACATCAAAATTATTAAAAAACACATGGAATCATGTAGTAACCACAAGTGTTAAAATAAAATATATATCACATCTCCTCCTCCATGCTTCACGGTGGGAACCACACATGCGGAGATAATCTGTTTATCTAGTCCTCGTCTCACAAAGACAAGACGCTCGGAACCAAATACTCAAATTTGGACTCATCAGAGGACAGATATCCACCGGTCTAATGTCCATTGCTAATGTTTCTTCGCCCAAGCAAGTCTCTTCTTCTTATTGGTGTCCTTTAGTAGTGGTTTCCTTGCAGCAATTCGACCATGAAGGCCTGATTCACGCAGTCTCCTCTGAACCGATGATGTTGAGATGCGTCTGTTGCTTGAACTTTGTGAAGCATTTATTTGGGCTGCAATTTCTAAGGCTGGTAACTCTAATGAACTTATGCATCAGAAGTAACTCTGGGTCTTCCATTCTTGTGGTGGTCCTTAAAGTAATGATGGACTGTTGCTTCTCTTTGCTTATTTGAGCTGTTCTTGACATAATATGGACTTCGTCTTTTACCCAATAGGGCTATCTTCTGTATACCCCCCTACCTTGTCACAACACAACTGATTGGCTCAAACCATTAAAACCTGTTATGGTATATTAACTTGTGATTTCAACCTGAATTGAATATTTTCTATTAAAACATTTGTCCATTGCTTATGCTAATTAGTGTAGTTGATGACAATTCTCCCGGATCTGGGAGGAGTAGTTCCAAAAGGTTCAAACACATTAAAACCTGCTAGCGGAACATTGACAACATCCGGTGAAATTGCAGAGTGCAAAATATATTGTTTTTTATTAGAAATATTTAACTTTCATGCATTCACAAGTGCAAAGCTTAACTTCTTGTTAATCTAGCCACCCGGTCCGATTTCAAAAAGGCTTTACGGCAAAAGCAAACCATGCGATTATCTGAGGACAGCACCCCATCAAACAAACACACGACAATCATATTTCAACCCGCCAGGTGCGACACAAACCTCAGAAATAACGATATAATTCGTGCCTTACCTTTGAAGAGCTTCTTCTTTTGGCACTCCAATATGTCCAATAAACATCACAAATGGTCCTTTTGTTCGATTAATTCCGTCGTTATATCTCCAAAATGTCAATTTATTTGGCGCGTTTGATTAAAAAAAAACACTGGTTCCAACTCGCCCAGCATGACTACAAAATATCTAATACGTTACCTGTAAATGCTGTCCAAACATTTGAAACAACTTTCCTAATCCAACTTTAGGTATTTTAAAACGTAAATAATCGAGAAAATTTAAGATGGGATAAACTGTGTTTAATACCGGATAAAAACAACGTGAAGCGCGTGACCTGGAGCGCGCATCAAAACATTAGAGAGCACTAGGCTGGACCCTCGTTCTGAATAGCCGAACTTCTTCATTTCTCTAAAGAAAAACATCAACCAATTTCTAAAGACTGTTGACATCTAGTGGAAGCAATAGGAACTGCAACCAAGTGCCACAGAAAAGTTCCACAAAAAAAACATTTGAAAACAGAGTCACCTCAACAACAAAAAAATTCCTCTTGGATGGTTTGTCCTCGGGGTTTCACCTGCCAAATAAGTTATGTTATACTCACAGACATTATTTTAACAGTTTTAGAAACTTTAGAGTGTTTTCTATCCAAACCTACCAATTTTATTCATATCCTAGCTTCTGGGCAGGTAGCAGGTAGTTTACTTTGGGAACGCTTTTCATCCGGACGTGAAAATACTGCCCCCTATCCCAAACAGGTTATAAGGAAAGAAATTCCACAACTTAACTTCTAAAAAGGCACACATGTTAATTGAAATGAATTCCCGATGACTACCTCATGATGCTACAGTCCTCCTTTAAGACTCCATAATGTTTCATCATTAGATGCTACAGTCCTCCTTTAAGACTCTATAATGTTCATCAAGCTGTTACAGCCTACTCTATCTATTCTACTCTCATCCTTTATACTCTTTTTCGGTCATATTTAATAATAATAATAATAATGTTATAATAGGTAATAACTAACTTTAATAACTAGGGTTAATACCTGCCTGGCGCACCAACAAAATCTTCATATTTACCCCACTCTAACAATACCGCTACAGAATTAGCATAGTAGGCCATGTAACTTAAGGTAATCAGAAATATTTAGGACTAACTTATTCCTTGCCACCCATTCTGAAACTAACTGCAGCTCTATGTTAAATGTTGCAGTCATTTCAGTCGCTGTAGTAGCTGACGTGTACAGTGTTGAGTCATCCGCATACATAGCACCACTCCCTAGCATTCTTCTTGCCAATGTCCAGTCTCTTGACAACAAGGTTGATGAAATCCGAGCAAGGGTAGCATTCCAGAGGGACATCAGAGACTGTAACGTTCTTTGCTTCACGGAAACATGGCTCACTGGAGAGACGCTATCCGAGGCGGTGCAGCCAACGGGTTTCTCCACGCATCGCGCCGACAGAAACAAACATCTTTCTGGTAAGAAGAGGGGCGGGGGCATATGCCTTATGGCCAACGTGACATGGTGTGATGAAAGAAACATACAGGAACTCAAATCCTTCTGTTCACCTGATTTAGATTTCCTCACAATCAAATGTAGACCGCATTATCTACCAAGAGAATTATCTTCGATTATAATCACAGCCGTATATATCCCCCCCCAAGCAGACACATCAATGGCTCTGAACGAACTTTATTTAACTCTCTGCAAACTGGAAACGATTTATCAGGAGGCTGCATTCATTGTAGCTGGGGATTTTAACAAGGCTAATCTGAAAACAAGACTCCCTAAATTTTATCAGCATATCGATTGCGCAACCAGGGGTGGAAAGACCTTGGATCATTGTTACTCTAACTTCCGCAACGCATATAAGGCCCTGCCCCGCCCCCCTTTCGGAAAAGCTGACCACGACTCCATTTTGTTGATCCCTGCCTACAGACAGAAACTAAAACAAGAGGCTCCCACGCTGAGGTCTGTCCAACGCTGGTCCGACCTAGCTGACTCCACACTCCAAGACTGCTTCCATCACGTGGACTGGGAGATGTTTCGTATTGCGTCAGATAACACTATTGACGAATACGCTGATTCGGTGTGCGAGTTCATTAGAACGTGCGTTGAAGATGTCGTTCCCATAGCAACGATTAAAACATTCCCTAACCAGAAACCGTGGATTAATGGCAACATTCGTGTGAAACTGAAAGCGCGAACCACTGCTTTTAATCAGGGCAAGGTGTCTGGTAACATGACCGAATACAAACAGTGCAGCTATTCCCTCCGCAAGGCTATCAAACAAGCTAAGCGCCAGTACAGAGACAAAGTAGAATCTCAATTCAACGGCTCAGACACAAGAGGCATGTGGCAGGGTCTACAGTCAATCACGGACTACAGGAAAAACCAGCCCAGTCACGGACCAGGATGTCTTGCTCCCAGGCAGACTAAATAACTTTTTGCCCGCTTTGAGGACAATACAGTGCCACTGACACGGCCTGCAACGAAACATGCGGTCTCTCCTTCACTGCAGCCGAGGTGAGTAAGACATTTAAACGCGTTAACCCTCGCAAGGCTGCAGGCCCAGACGGCATCCCCAGCCGCGCCCTCAGAGCATGCGCAGACCAGCTGGCCGGTGTGTTTACGGACATATTCAATCAATCCCTATACCAGTCTGCTGTTCCCACATGCTTCAAGAGGGCCACCATTGTTCCTGTTCCCAAGAAAGCTAAGGTAACTGAGCTAAACGACTACCGCCCCGTAGCACTCACATCCGTCATCATGAAGTGATTTGAGAGACTAGTCAAGGACCATATCACCTCCACCCTACCTGACACCCTAGACACACTCCAATTTGCTTACCGCCCAAATAGGTCCACAGACGATGCAATCTCAACCACACTGCACACTGCCCTAACCCATCTGGACAAGAGGAATACCTATGTGAGAATGCTGTTCATCGACTACAGCTCGGCATTCAACACCATAGTACCCTCCAAGCTCGTCATCAAGCTCGAGACCCTGGGTCTCGACCCCGCCCTGTGCAACTGGGTACTGGACTTCCTGACGGGCCGCCCCCAGGTGGTGAGGGTAGGCAACAACATCTCCTCCCCGCTGATCCTCAACACTGGGGCCCCACAAGGGTGCGTTCTGAGCCCTCTCCTGTACTCCCTGTTCACCCACGACTGCGTGGCCATGCACGCCTCCAACTCAATCATCAAGTTTGCGGACGACACAACAGTGGTAGGCTTGATTACCAACAACGACGAGACGGCCTACAGGGAGGAGGTGAGGGCCCTCGGAGTGTGGTGTCAGGAAAATAACCTCGCACTCAACGTCAACAAAACTAAGGAGATGATTGTGGACTTCAGGAAACAGCAGAGGGAACACCCCCTATCCACATCGATGGAACAGTAGTGGAGAGGGTAGCAAGTTTTAAGTTCCTCGGCATACACATCACAGACAAACTGAATTGGTCCACTCACACAGACAGCATCGTGAAGAAGGCGCAGCAGCGCCTCTTCAACCTCAGGAGGCTGAAGAAAGTTGGCTTGTCACCAAAAGCACTCACAAACTTCTACAGATGCACAATCGAGAGCATCCTGGCGGGCTGTATCACCGCCTGGTATGGCAACTGCACCGCCCTCAACCGTAAGGCTCTCCAGAGGGTAGTGAGGTCTGCACAACGCATCACCGGGGGCAAACTACCTGCCCTCCAGGACACCTACACCACCTGATGCTACAGGAAGGCCATAAAGATCATCAAGGACATCAACCACCCGAGCCACTGCCTGTTCACCCCGCTATCATCCAGAAGGCGAGGTCAGTACAGGTGCATCAAAGCTGGGACCGAGAGACTGAAAAACAGCTTCTATCTCAAGGCCATCAGACTGTTAAACAGCCACCACTAACATTGAGTGGCTGCTGCCAACACACTGACAATGACACTGACTCAACTCCAGCCACTTTAATAATGGGAATTGATGGGAAATGGTGTAAATATATCACTAGCCACTTTAAACAATGCTACCTTATATAATGTTACTTACCCTACACTATTCATCTCATATGCATACGTATATACTGTACTCTATATCATCGACTGCATCCTTATGTAATACATGTATCACTAGCCACTTTAACTATGCCACTTTGTTTACATACTCATCTCATATGTATATACTGTACTCAATATCATCTACTGTATCTTGCCTATGCTGCTCTGTACCATCACTCATTCATATATCCTTATGTAGATATTCTTTATCCCCTTACACTGTGTATAAGACAGTAGTTTTTTGGAATTGTTAGTTAGATTACTTGTTCGTTTTTACTGCATTGTCGGAACTAGAAGCACAAGCATTTCGCTACACTCGCATTAACATCTGCTAACCATGTGTATGTGACAAATAAAATTGGATTTGATTTGATTTTGATTTGATTTGGCTTAACTCAAATGTCATTGGCATGTTGTTTGTAAGGATTGAAGAAGAGGTGCCAAATAGCTGCCCTGGGGAATTCCTGATTCTAACTTGATTTTGTTGTACAGGCTTCCATTAAAGAACATTGTGTTCTGTTAGACAGGTAGCTCTGGTGCGGCAGGTAGCCTAGCGGTTAGAGCGGTAGGCCAGTAACCGAGAGATTGCTGGATCGAATCTCTGAGCTGACAAGGTAAACTCTGTCGTTCTGCCCCTGAACAAGGCAGTCCTAGGCCGTCATTGAAAAAAATAATTTGTTCTTAACTGACTAGCCTAGTTAAATAAAGGTTACATTTTTAAAAAACTCTTTATCCACAATATAGCAGGGGGTGTAAAGCCATACGTTTTTGTCAGCAACAGACTATGATCGATAATGTCAAAAGCCGCACTGAGTCAAACAAAACAGCCCCAACAATATTTTTATCATCAATTTCTCTCAGCCAATCAGTCATTTGTAAGTGCTGTGCTAGTTGAATGAACTTCCCTATAAGCTGAAAGTCTATATTTGTTTACTGTAAAATAGCATTGTATCTGGCCAAACACCATTGTTTACATTTTCATGTAAGGGTTAGTAACAGGCTGATTGGTCGGCTATTTAAGCCAGTAAAGAGAGCTTTACTATTCTTGGGGAGTGGAATGACTTTAGCTTCCCTCCAAGCCTGAGGGAACACACTTTCTAGTGGGCTTAAATTGAAGATAATGCGAATAGAACTGGCAATATCAGCTGCTATTATCCTCAATCATTTTCCATCCACGTTGTCAGACACCAGTGACATGTCATTGTTGATTTTTTTGCCCAAAATTTCATTGAAGGTGTTCCAAAGCTTTTTACAATCATTCTTCATGTCATTTATCTTTGTTTCATAGTGTAGTTTCTTCTTTTTATTCAGTTTAGTCACATGATTTCTCAATTTGCAATAGGTTTGCCAATCAGTTATTCAGCCAGACCTATATGCCATCTCTTTTGCCTCCCTCTTCATCATACCATTTTTAAATTCCTCATCAATCCACGTGGATTTAACAGTTTTTACAGTCATTTTCTTAATGGGTGCATGCTTATTAGTAACTGGGATAAGCAATTTCATAAACGTGTCAAGGGCAGCGTCTGGTTGCTCGTCATTACACACCACGGACCAACAAATATTGTTTCCATTGTTGGAATCGGCTAAACTTTGAACATGGAGACATTGAAGAAGTGATAGGAAGTGAAAGAGACTGGGTGTTATGTCAGAAGTTAATGGTTCTCTGAAGAAAGACAGGTGGCTTCGGAATGTGTTGGGTGGACGAGAGGAGAGCAAAGTGTGAAACAGGGGAGATGAACATCTGTGGATTAGATGAAGGAGAGGTTGAGGTCAGGACAGATTCTCATCAGGGAGATAAAGGTCTGGTATCCTGTTACCCTCTTTACTCTCTTCCTGTGGAACCATAAGATGTAAGGATTGGAGAGAAGGAGGAGTGTCTTAAGTGGGATATTTATCTGGATGGAACAAATGTTGGGTTGTCTGAATTACAGATGTACAGAACATTTGGGAGTAATTCAACTTGGTTAAAGCTTCTCTAGTGTTCGTGAGTTATTTACTGTGAAAAAAAAAGAACCTAATAACATCAACAACATAGGAATCACCACAAACAATTGTATGATCTCTTATATAGAACATTAGGCCCGGCCTTTTGGAACGTTTTCCTAGATATGACTACTATATTGTGATCACAACATCCGATGAATCTGAAGACTGCTTTCAAACAAATTTCTGCAGCAATAGTAAAGATATGATCAAAATATGTTGATTCAATTCCTCTACTGTTTGTAATTACCCTGGTAGGTTGATTGATAACCTGAACAAGGTTGCAGGCACTGGTTACAGTTTGAAGCTTTCTCTTGAGTAGGCAGCCTGATCACAGCTTTCCTCCAGTATTAGTTAATTAATTAACAGTGTCTTGAGTTTAGTTTGCCTGTTCTACAGTCTAGTAAAGATAGGGGTTTGACTGGGACAGGCAATGTAACATCCATAATGTTTTAAGGAAAAGTTTTTGTAAAACAAGCACCTTATATCGGATCATCTTGAAACTTTCTCTCCAAAGCTAACTTTCATCAAGGATTTATATGGTCTATTGGTTTCTCTCTTTTCATTGGCAGAATCCTTTTTCAGTGTTATGATATTCATAACATCCATATCCACCAGTCTATCTTCCTGACAACTAACAGAACTCTGCTGGTTGTCCTGGTAACAGATACCAATGAATAGATCTATTTATTTGTTCAAACTGAACTACAGCACTTACTTTGAGTCAAATCTGATCCTTTCCTCTCTTCTCCTCCTCCCACAGTTCCACTCAGCCCCATTGTTTTCCTGCAGTCCACCAGCAGCACAGACAACCTCTTCATACCCAGCAGTAAGGTGCTACCAGGAGAGGCACGACACGGGGACTCCGGGAGAGAGGAAGGGCTAGCGTTGTCCTGGTAACCATAAAGAGGGAGACACAGACACACATCATTATGGATGCTGATGTCACTGTTGTCATGAAGTGCTCTACAGAAACCCAGCCCAGACCCCAATAGAGAAAGCTGTATGCTAGACCAGACCAAGCTGTATGCTAGACCAGACCAAGCTGTACCATCTGGTGTTCTGATCTGGAGAGACTCTTCTCTTCCTCGTCAGCATCAGGATGTTGTTGAGGCTTCCCAGAGGATCCACGATAGTCATGTGTCTCTCCTGTGTGAATGAGAACATCAAACAGATGGTAAACTTATGACCATCTATTGCAATCATAGAGTCTTACAAGAGGCATGCATATGTCTAAAATGGCCACTTTCATCATGATTTCCTAAAATATTGTTTGTGATGCAAATGTAAAAGGGTCGTTCCACAAAATGGGTGGCCTTTGTTATTTTAAGTAGAAAATATGCACCAATATAGAATTTTAAAAGCCTGTTATATTAGATGAGGGGAACTTTAATATAGACCACATGGAGAATTCAATACATCTAATTGAAAAGTCCCTAAAATATATGAACCAATGGCAGATTGACCCTTTAACAATTTATACAGTACTGAACAACATATTCAAGTGTAGAACTTCAGTAGAATGCCACTTTAAAACCACACATTAGTTCAACAACGGCATAGTTTGTGTCCCTGTTTTTAAGACAGTACTCACT
>NW_024607539.1:0-29238 GCF_018296145.1 Oncorhynchus tshawytscha | reverse complement strand
ACACCTGTTGTATTCAGCATTTCACTGTAAGGTCTACTACACATTTCACTGTAAAGTCTACTACACCTGTTGTATTCAGCATTTCACTGTGAGGTCTACTACACCTGTTGTATTCGGCATTTCACTGTAAGGTCTACTACACCTGTTGTATTCAGCATTTCACTGTAAGGTCTACTACACCTGTTGTATTCAGCATTTCACTGTGAGGTCTACTACACCTGTTGTATTCAGCATTTCGCTGTAAGGTAAAAACACCTGTTGTATTCAGCATTTCACTGTAAGGTCTACTACACCTGTTGTATTCAGCATTTCACTATAAGGTCTACTACACCTGTTGTATTCAGCATTTCACTGTAAGGTAAAAACACCTGTTGTATTCAGCATTTCACTGTAAGGTCTACTACACCTGTTGTATTCGGCATTTCACTGTAAGGTCTACTACACCTGTTGTATTCAGCATTTCACTGTAAGGTCTACTACACCTGTTGTATTCAGCATTTCACTGTAAGGTCTACTACACCTGTTGTATTCAGCATTTCACTGTGAGGTCTACTACACCTGTTATATTCAGCATTTCACTGTAAGGTAAAAACACCTGTTGTATTCAGCATTTCACTGTAAGGTCTACTACACCTGTTGTATTCAGCATTTCACTGTAAGGTCTCCTACACCTGTTGTATTCAGCATTTCACTGTAAGGTCTACTACACCTGTTGTATTCAGCATTTCACCGTGAGGTCTACTACACATGTTGTATTCAGCATTTCACTGTAAGGTCTACTACACCTGTTGTATTCAGCATTTCACTGTGAGGTCTACTACACCTGATGTATTCAGCATTTCCCTGTAAGGTCTACTACACCTGTTGTATTCAGCATTTCACTGTGAGGTCTACTACACCTGTTGTATTCAGCATTTCACTGGAAGGTCTACTACACCTGTTGTATTCAGCATTTCACTGTAAGGTCTACTACACCTGTTGTATTCAGCATTTCACTGTGAGGTCTACTACACCTGTTGTATTCAGCATTTCACTGTAAGGTCTACCTACACCTGTTGTATTCAGCATTTCACTGTAAGGTCTACTACACCTGTTGTATTCAGCGCACTTGACAAATAAACCTTGATTTGATTTGATTATTGGCTGGTCATTTGGGTATTCTGCAGAACGAAGACACAAAATATCATCAACCAGAGGAACCCAGCCTCTTCAACTTGAGGACCCCAGCCTCTTCAACCAGAGGAACACAGCCTCTTCAACCAGAGGAACCCAGCCTCTTCAACCAGAGGAACCCAGTCTCTTCTACCAGAGGAACCCAGTCTCTTCTACCAGAGGAACCCAGCCTCTTCTACCAGAGGAACCCAGCCTCCTCTACCAGAACCCAGTCTCTTCTACCAGAACCCAGCCTCTTCTACCAGAACCCAGCCGCTTCTACCAGAACCCAGCCTCTTCTACCATATGAACCCAGCCTCTTCTACCAGAACCCAGCCTCTTCTACCAGAACCCAGCCTCTTCTACCAGAACCTAGCCTCTTCAACTAGAGGAACCCATCCTCTTCAACCAGAACCCAGCCTCTTCAACCAGAGGATCCCAGCCTCTTCAACCAGAACCCAGCCTCTTCAACCAGAGTAACCCAGTCTCTTCTACCAGAGGAACCCAGTCTCTTCTACCAGAGGAACCCAGCCTCTTCTACCAGAGGAACCCAGCCTCTTCTACCAGAACCCAGCCTCTTCAACCAGAGGAACCCAGCCTCTTCTACCAGAGTAACCCAGCCTCTTCAACCAGAGGAACCCAGCCTCTTCTACCAGAACCCAGTCTCTTCAACCAGAAACCAGCCTCTTCAACCAGAACCCTGCCTCTTCAACCAGAGGAACCCAGCCTCTTCTACCAGAGTAACACAGCCTCTTCTACCAGAACCCAGCCTCTTCAACCAGAGGAACCCAGTCTCTTCTACCAGAGGAACCCAGCCTCTTCTACCAGAACCCAGTCTCTTCTACCAGAACCCAGCCTCTTCTACAAGAACCCAGCCTCTTCTACCAGAGTAACCCAGCCTCTTCTACCAGAACCCAGCCTCTTCAACCAGAGGAACCCAGCCTCTTCTACCAGAACCCAGCCTCTTCTACCAGAACCCAGCCTCTTCAACCAGAGGAACCCAGTCTCTTCTAACAGAGTAACCCAGCCTCTTCAACCAGAGGAACCCAGCCTCTTCAACCAAGAGGAACCCAGGCTCTTCAACCTGAGGAATCAGCTTCCTCAACCAGAGGATCCCAGCCTCTTCAACCAGAGGATCCCAGACTCTTCAACCTGAGGAATCCAGCCTCTCAACCTGAGGAATCCAGCCTCTTCAACCTGAGGAATCCAGCCTCTTCAACCTGAGGAATCCAGCCTCTTCAACCTGAGGAATCCAGCCTCTTCAACCTGAGGAATCCAGCCTCTTCAACCTGAGGAATCCAGCCACTTCAACCTGAGGAATCCAGCCTCTTCAACCTGAGGTATCCAGTCTCTTCTACCAGAGGAACCCAGTCTCTTCTACCACAGGAACCGAGCCTCTTCTACCAGAGGAACCCAGCCTCTTCTACCAGAACCCAGTCTCTTCTACCAGAACACATCCTCTTCTACCAGAGGAACCCAGCCTCTTCTACCAGAACCCAGCCTCTTCAACCAGAGGAACCCAGCCTCTTCAACCAGAGGAACCCAGCCTCTTCTACCAGAGGAACCCAGCCTCTTCTACCAGAACCCAGCCTCTTCAACCAGAGGAACCCAGCCTCTTCTACCAGAACCCAGCCTCATCTACCAGAGGAACAAAGCCTCTTCTACCAGAACCCAGCCTCTTCAACCAGAATCCAGCCTCTTCAACCAGAGGAACCCAGCCTCTTCAACCAGAGGAACCCAGCCTCTTCTACCAGAGGAACCCAGCCTCTTCTACCAGAACCCAGCATCTTCTACCAGAACCCAGCGTCTTCTACCAGAACCCAGCCTCTTCAACTAGAGGAACCCAGCCTCTTCTACCAGAACCCAGCCTCTTCAACTAGAGGAACCCAGCCTCTTCTACCAGAACCCAGCCTCTTCACCCAGAGGAACCCAGCCTCTTCTACCAGAACCCAGCCTCATCTACCAGAGGAACAAAGCCTCTTCTACCAGAACCCAGCCTCTTCAACCAGAATCCAGCCTCTTCAACCAGAGGATCCCAGCCTCTTCAACCAGAACCCAGCCTCTTCATCCAGAGGAACCCAGTCTCTTCTACCAGAGGAACCCAGCCTCTTCTACCAGAGGAATCCAGCCTCTTCTACCAGAACCCAGTCTCTTCTACCAGGCTAAGGGTTAGGTTTATGGTTAGAGTTAGGTTTATGGTTAGTGTTAGAGTTAGGTTTATGGTTAGAGTTAGAGTTAGGTTTAAGGATCCTTTTTTTCAATTTTCGCCTGAAATGACATACCCATATTTAACTGCCTGTAGCTCAGGTCCTGAAGCAAGGATATGCATATTTTTGGTACCATTTGAAAGGAAACACTTTGGATTTTGTGGAAATGTGAAATTAATGTAGTAGAATATAACACATTAGATCTGGTAAAAGATAATACAAAGAAAAAAACAACCATTCATTTTTATTTTGTATGGGTTAGGGTTAGGGTTGTATCGTCATCGTTGAAATGCAAGAGAAAGGCCATAATATATTATTCCAGCCCAGCTGCAATTACAATTTTGGCCATTAGATGGCAGCAGTGTATGTGCTAAGTTTTGAACTGATTCAATGAACCATTGCATTTCTGTTCAAAATGTTGTATCAAGACCACCCAAATATGCCTAATTGGTTTATTAATAACTTTTTATGTTCAAAACTGTGTACCTTCCTTAAACAATAGCTTGGTATTCTTTCACTGTAATAGCTACTGTAAATTGGACAGTGAAGTTAGATTAACAATAATTTAAGCTTTCTGCCAATATCAGATATGTCTATGTCCTGGGAAATGTTCTTGTTACTTACAACCTCATGGTAATCGCATTACCGCACGTTAGCTCAACCGTCCCGTGGAAGGGACACCGTTCCCGAAGAAGGTTAATTAACCTTTCTAGTGCAGGCGTTCTGCTAGCGGAGCCCCTCGACCACATTCTGCTGAAAAGGCAGTGCGCAAAATTCAAATATTTTTTTTAGAAATATGTAACTGTCACACATTAACAAGTCCAATACAGCAAATGAAACATAAACATCTTGTTAATCTATCCATCGAGTCGGATTTAAAAAATGCTTTACAGCGAAAGCACAACCTATTATTATGTTAGGTCATAGCCAAGTCATAAAAACACACAGACATTATTCCAGACAAAGATAGGAGTCACAAAAAGCAGAAATATAGATATAATTAATCACTAACCTTTGATGATCTTCATCAGATGACACTCATAGGACTTCATGTTACACAATGCATGTATGTTTTGTTCGATAATGTGCATATTTATATCCAAAAATCTCAGTTTACATTGGCGCGTTACGTGCAGCAATGTTTTGATTCCAAAACATCCTGTGATTTTGCAGAAATAATAATAATAATATAATAATAATAAACATTGATAAAAGATACAACTGTGATTCACAGAGTGTTTTCTATCCAAATCTACTAATAATATGCATATCTTATATTCTTGGCATGAGTAGCAGAAAGTTGAAATTCGGCACGCTATTTATCCAAAATTGAAAATGCTGCTCCCTATACCTAAAGAAGTTAATACAACTGCTGTGTCAGATTTTTTTTAAAACTGAGAACGGCGCTCAGAGCCCAATCCAGCCAGAGAAATATCCGCGTCAACATAAGTTAGAAATAACACCATAAATATTCACTTATCTTTGATGGTCTTCATCAGAGGGCACTCCCAGGAATCCCAGTTTGACAATAAATGACTGATTTGTTCCATAAAGTTCCATAAAGTCCATCATTTATGTCCAAATAGCCACTTGTTGTTAACGTGTTCAGCCCAGTAATCCATCTTCATGAGGCATGAGCACTTCATCCAGACAAAAACTCGAAAAGTTCCGTTACAGGTTGTAGAAACAAGTCAAATGATGTATGGAATCAATCTTTAGGATGTTTGTAACATAAAACAACCAGAGAATTCCTGTCTTCAGAAAAGCACTGGAATGAGAGCTAACTCTGTTGGGAGCGTGCGTCATGAGACCAAGGCTCTCTGCCAGATGTTGGAGAATAATCAGAATTAGTTGGTAACATAGGTAAGATGTTTTATATTCATCATATGTTTGTAAGTTACTTCTCATTAGAATGTTTTTGTATAATACTGTGGCGTGGGTTTGCAGTCATCTGGTCTCTGTCAAGACTAAGTTACGTGGGCCGGAGAGAGGGGAGAGGTCAAGCGTGGATCTCTTGGCTCCACAATGTCTGTGTGCCAGTCAATGTGTCTCTGTGTTCTTGTCAAGATAGGATGGATTTGATATATGGCTGGTGATATGGAGGATTTGTATATGGTTCTGAGTTTGAGAAAAGAACATAGTTTATGAGACAAAGTTGAACGACAAATTATGCCGATGCTGTCTGGCTATGTGTGTCTTCGCTATAAAGGATCTCAGTTGCAATGTGTAAGGGACTCTCAGAGAATTCATTGATAGACACTGAATTAATCTGAGAGTCACAGGGTTGTGATGGAGCTCATATAATTAAAGATGGACTTTGTGATAACTAACTCTGACTTGTGTGTGGTTTGCTCTCATGATTTGGTAAGTACAGAAAATTTCCACGACACAGACCACTGACTCAAAGAGGTCTCATGAGCCCCCCCCTTTACAGTAGAATCCTCAATCCAGTTTCTAAACACGGTTGACATCTAGTGGAAGCCGTAGGAAGTGCAACTTGACTCCATAGACACTGTATTCGGTGTCAAGCTTTGAAAAACTACCAACCTCAGATATCCCACTTCCTGGCTTCAGAACGTAAGAGTGGAGGACTCAGTGACCACTTCCTGGTTGGATTTTTCTCAGGTTTTCGCCTGCCATATGAGTTCTGTTATACTCACAGACATCATTCAAACAGTTTTAGAAACTCCAGAGTGTTTTCTGTCCAATGTTAATAATAATATGCATATATTAGCATCTGGGACAGAGTAGATGGCAGTTCACTCTGGGCACACTATTTATCCAACAGTGAAAATGCTGCCCCCTATCCCAAAAAGGTTCAAGCTAGTGAGGGAGGAAAGAGTCTCCAGCTTCAGTAATTTTTTGCAGTTTGTTCCAGTCATTAGCAGCAGAGAACTGGAAGGAAAGGCGCCCAAAGGAAGTGTTGGCTTTGGGGATGACCAGTGAAATATACCTGCTGGAGCATGTGCTACGGGTGGGTGCTGCTATGGTGACCAATGAACTGAGATAAGGCAGGGCTTTACCTAGCAAAGACAATTAGATGACCTGGAGGCAGTGGGTTTTAGTGTCTCTGTTTAGGAAGTTTGACATTTTATATTTATTGTTGTTGTTGGAGAAAACACCAGTTTGAAGACAAACACTTATATCGAAGTTGGCTGTCAAAGGTGTCTGGAAAAATACAGTGAATATCAATTCCAACCCTTAGCTAAAATAATATGTCCAGTGAGCAAAACCCTCTTCTGTTTGTTAGGATAATATTCATACCATACACAAAGCTTCCAAATACAAAAAAAAAGAATTGTCAGAATGCGTATGTTTTTTTTGTTGATAGATAACAATCTTCATTTATTTATTACTGAATGAGCTAGCTTTTATTGGTCCATCCAGTTCTATCTTCACCTCAGACAGAGATAATCAGATAGTTCTATCCTCACCTAGTTACATTTCATCAGACAGAGATAATCAGATAGTTCTATCCTCACCTAGTTACATTTCATCAGACAGAGATAATCAGATAGTTCTATCCTCACCTAGTTACATTTCATCAGACAGAGATAATCAGATAGTTCTATCCTCACCTAGTTACATTTCTTCAGACAGAGATAATCAGATAGTTCTATCCTCATCTAGTTACATTTCTTCAGACAGAGATAATCAGATAGTTCTATCCTCACCTAGTTACATTTCTTCAGACAGAGATAATCAGATAGTTCTATCCTCACCTAGTTACATTTCTTCAGACAGAGATAATCAGATAGTTCTATCCTCATCTAGTTACATTTCTTCAGACAGAGATAATCAGATAGTTCTATCCTCACCTAGTTACATTTCATCAGACAGAGATAATCAGATAGTTCTATCCTCACCTAGTTACATTTCTTCAGACAGAGATAATCAGATAGTTCTATCCTCACCTAGTTACATTTCTTCAGACAGAGATAATCAGATAGTTCTATCCTCACCTAGTTACATTTCTTCAGACAGAGATAATCAGATAGTTCTATCCTCACCTAGTTACATTTCTTCACACATAGATAATCAGATAGTTCTATCCTCACCTTCTTTCCTAATTTAATTTATTCAGGTGGAGATACTGAGAGAATGAAGAAACATTGATATGCATTTTGTGACTGCTCATCTGAAAGAGTGTATTATGTAGTATTCACACAGTCCTATTTCCCAGACAAACAGACAGGCAGACAGACATACTGTACATACAGACAGACACACAATCAGGCACACACACAGACAGACAGACAGCCAGCCAGACACACAGACAGACAGACAGACTGTACATACAGACATACACAACAGATATACTGTACATACAGACAGACACACAATCAGCCACACAGCCAGACAGCCAGACAGCCAGACAGACAGACAGACAGACAGACAGACAGACAGACAGACAGACAGACAGACAGACAGATAGGCACAGACAGACAGACAGACAGACAGACAGACAGACAGACAGACAGACAGACAGACAGACAGACAGACAGACAGACAGACAGACAGACAGACAGACAGACAGACAGACAGATAGGCACACAGACAGACATACTGTACATACAGGCAGAGACACAATCAGCCACACAGCCAGACAGACAGACAGTCAGCTTTCAGTCTAATAACACCTCTGTGGTTTAGCTAGATTTCAGAATGAACAGAATATTGACAAAGAGATAAAAGGATAAAGTGACAATATGGATGATATTACTGGGGCTTTACCACGTCCCTGGGAGAAGGCAGAGAGAAGCTCACAGAGGACTCAGTGACCACTTCAGAACGTCTCAGTGGAGGACTCAGTGACCACTTCAGAACGCCTCAATGGAGGACTCAGTGACCACTTCAGAACGTCTCAGTGGAGGACTCAGTGACCAATTCAGAACGTCTCAGTGGAGGACTCAGAGGACTCAGTGACCACTTCAGAATGTCTCAGTGGAGGACTCAGTGACCACTTCAGAACGCCTCAGTGGAGGACTCAGTGACCACTTCAGAACGTAAGAGTGGAGGACTCAGTGACCACTTCAAAACATAAGAGTGGAGGACTCAGTGACCACTTCAGAACGCCTCAGTGGAGGACTCATCCACAGAATGTCTCAGTGGAGGACAGTTTCAGGACGCCTCAGTGGATGACTCAGCCTCAGACCGCCTCAGTGGAGGACAGCTTCAGGGCGTCTCAGTGGAGGACTCAGCCTCAGAATATCTCAATGGAGGACAGCCTCAGAACATTTCAGTGGAGGACAGTCTCAGAACATCTCAGTGGAGGACTCAGCCTCAGAACGTCTCAGTGGAGGACTCAGCCTCAGAACATCTCAGTGGAGGACTCAGCCTCAGAACATCTCAGTGGAGGACAGTCTCAGAACATCTCAGTGGAGGACAGTCTCAGAACGTTTCAGTGGAGGACTCCCCCACTAACATTTCTTATCCACCATGATTCTGGATTTGCTTCCTCAACGACGGACGACTTCTGGAATGTTGAACACATTCAAACCGTTCTGTCTGGTCCAGAGTCGGCCTATAAGAACCATGAATCAGGGCCGGCCTATACGAACCATGAATCAGGGCCGGCCTATATGAACCATGAATCATAGACCAGAACCATAGACCGGACCCCATAGACCAAGCCCATAGACCGGACCCATAGACCGGACCCATAGACCGGACCCCATAGACCGGACCCATAGTCCGGACCCATAGACCAAGCCCATAGACCGGACCCATAGACCGGACCCATAGTCCGGACCCATAGACCGGACCCATAGACCAAGCCCATAGACCGGACCCATATACCAAGCCCATAGACCGGACCCATAGACCAAGCCCATAGACCGGACCCATAGACCAAGCCCATAGACCAAGCCCATAGACCAAGCCCATAGACCAAGCCCATAGACCGGACCCATAGACCAAGCCCATAGACCGGGCCCATAGACCAAGCCCATAGACCAAGCCCATAGACCGGACCCATGTTCTGTCCTCTCAGCGGCTCCTTTCATTGGTAGACCGGACCCATAGACCGGACCCATGTTCCGTCCTCTCAGTGGCTCATTTCATTGGTCCGTCAGAGCCCATAGACCGGACCCATTTTCCGTCCTCTCAGCGGCTCATTTCATTGGTCTGTCAGAGCCTTTGAAGGGTGCTTACAGGTTAACGGAGCGGACAGCTGCAGCGGGTGAACTCAGACTGAGGTGTGAGTTACAACGGTCAAACAACTGACGTCGTCCCGGTTGATTGTATGAATGGACTCCTTCAGGACTTTGTCCTTTAGACTCAGCAGCAGCAATCATTGCCGTGTGTGTGTGTGTGTTCATTCCCGTGTGTGTGTGCGCGTTCTTGCTTTCCTTTGTGGGCGTATGTATGTGTGTGTGTGTGTGTGTGTGAGTACGTGTGTGTGTGTGTGTGTGTGTGTGAGTATGTGTGTGTGTGGTGTGAGTATGTGTGTGTGTGTGTGGTGTGAGTATGTGTGTGTGTGTGTGAGTATGTGTGTGTGGTGTGAGTATGTGTGTGTGTGGTGTGAGTATGTGTGTGTGTGTGTGGTGTGAGTATGTGTGTGTGTGTGTGTGTGTGGTGTGTGTGGTGTGAGTATGTGTGTGTGTGTGTGTGTGTGTGTGTATGTGTGTGCAGGTATTGTCAAGGTTAAAGTATTTTGTTCGTTGATTAAAGCCAGATCGTTAGTCACTCCTGTTCCCAACCTGGTTTCCACGGTGATTCATCAAACCGTGTCAAGTTGGGTGACCAGGGAAGCGCTACCAAGGCAACCGTTCCAAGAGGCAATAGAAGGAAATATCAAACACAAAAATGCTTTCCCATTAGTAATTTATCTTTGACCAAATAGGAGAACCTCTGTTAGTATTGACTTTAGAGGGGTTATTCTTCATCACCTTGGATACAGCCTGATCAAATTACTTTAGAGTGATTGTATTTCATCACCATGGATACAGCAAGATCAAAAGGACTTAAGAGGGGTTATATTTCATCACCATGGATACAGACAGATCAAAAGGACTTTAGAGGGGTTATACTTCATCACCATGGATACAGACAGATCAAAATGACTTTAGAGGGGTTATACTTCATCACCATGGATACAGACAGATCAAAAGGACTTTAGAGGGGTTATACTTCACCACCATGGATACAGACATATCAAAAGGACTTTAGAGGGGTTATACTTCATCACCATGGATACAGACAGATCAAAAGGAGGGGTTATACTTCATCACCATGGATACAGACAGATCAAAAGGACTTTAGAGGGGTTATACTTCATCACCATGGATACAGACAGATCAAAAGGACTTTAGAGGGGTTATACTTCATCACCATGGATACAGACAGATCAAAAGGAGGGGTTATACTTCATCACCATGGATACAGACAGATCAAAAGGAGGGGTTATACTTCATCACCATGGATACAGACAGATCAAAAGGAGGGGTTATACTTCATCACCATGGATACAGACTGATCAAAGTGAATACACTGATCTCATATCAGAGAAGATACATCTCTCCTTCTTATAGGTTTCTTCCCAAATGACACCCTACTCTCTATTTATCCTATAGTGACTCTGGTCTAAAGTAGTGCATGCCACGGCCCCTCCTCTGCAGTGCAGGGGTGGTTCCTCCTGCAGGCGGAGGAGGGTTGTTCGTGATTGGAGTCACCTGGGCTCAGAGTATTTGTAGTTTAGCATAGTTTTCACTACTCATTCACACGCACAGATTCACGCATCCCTACATTTTACATACACCTCACATGATGATACTTTCACACCTCATTTTTCTTTGTTTAACCTCTTGAGCTTACTTGAGACGCAGACGTCCCACCTAGAGCTCTAGAAATGCACATGCGCGACGCTACACGCTAATAGTATTAGTTAAAACGCAAACGTTCATTAAAATACACATGCTTGGTATTGAAATAAAGCTACAGTCATTGTGAATCTAGCCACCGAGTCAGATTTTTAAAATGCTTTTCGGCGAAAGCATGACAAGCTATTATCTGATAGCATGCAACACCCCAAAAGACCCGTAGGGGATGTAAACAAAAGAATTAGCATAGTCGGCGCTACACAAACCGCACAATAAAATATAAAACATTAATTACCTTTGACCATCTTCTTTCTTTGCACACCTTGATGTCCCATAATCAATACTGGGTCTTTTTTTGGATTAAATCGGTCCATATATAGCCTAGATATCGATCTATGAAGACTGTGTGGAAAACGGAAAAAAAGAGCGTTTCATAACGTAACGTCATTTTTTAAAAGTTAAAAATTCGACGATAAACTTTCACAAAACACTTCGAAATACCTTTCTAATGCAACTTTAGGTATAACTACACGTTAATAAGCTATAACCTTTTTGATTGGCCTATACCTGTTGCACTACTAAAGTAGTGCACTACATAGGGAATAGGGTGCCATTCCCTTTAGGGGCCTGGTCTAAAGTAGTGCACTACATAGGGAATAGGGTGCCATTCCCTTTAGGGGCCTGGTCTAAAGTAGTGCACTAGATTAAAAAAAATAAAAAATCACCTTTATTTAACCAGGTAGGCTAGTTGAGAACAAGTTCTCATTTGCAACTGCGACCTGGCCAAGATAAAGCATAGCAGTGTGAACAGACAACGCAGAGTTACACATGGAGTAAACAATAAACAAGTCAATAACACAGTAGAAAAAAAAGAGAGTCTATATACATTGTGTGCAAAAGGCATGAGGAGGTAGACGAATGATTACAATTGTACAGATTAACACTGGAGTGATAAATGATCAGATGGTCATGTACAGGTAGAGATATTGGTGTGCAAAAGAGCAGAAAAGTAAATAAATAAAAACAGTATGGGGATGAGGTAGGTAAAATTGGGTGGGCTATTTACCGATAGACTATGTACAGCTGCAGCGATCGGTTAGCTGCTCAGATAGCAGATGTTCAAAGTTGGTGAGGGAGATAAAAGTCTCCAACTTCAGCGATTTTTGCAATTCGTTCCAGTCACAGGCAGCAGAGTACTGGAACGAAAGGCGGCCAAATGAGGTGTTGGCTTTAGAGATGATCAGTGAGATACACCTGCTGGAGCGCGTGCTACGGATGGGTGTTGCCATCGTGACCAGTGAACTGAGATAAGGCGGAGCTTTACCTAGCATGGACTTGTAGATGACCTGGAGCCAGTGGGTCTGGCGACGAATATGTAACGAGGGCCAGC
The DNA here is from genome assembly GCF_018296145.1 of Oncorhynchus tshawytscha. NCBI lineage: Eukaryota > Metazoa > Chordata > Actinopteri > Salmoniformes > Salmonidae > Oncorhynchus > Oncorhynchus tshawytscha. Next base: position 16,669 of record NW_024607539.1, on the reverse strand, counting down.
CGACTAGAGCATACAGGTCGCAGTGGTGGGTGGTATAAGGTGCTTTAGTGACAAAACGGATGGCACTGTGATAAACTGCATCCAGTTTGCTGAGTAGAGTGTTGGAAGCAATTTTGTAGATGACATCGCCGAAGTCGGGGATCGGTAGGATAGTCAGTTTTACTAGGGTAAGTTTGGGCTTTGTTTGTTGCGGAATAGAAAGCCGACTCTAGATTTGATTTTCGATTGGAGATGTTTGATATGAGTCTGGAAGGAGAGTTTACAGTCTAGCCAGACACCTAGGTATTTATAATTGTCCACATATTCTAGGTCGGAACCGTCCAGGGTGGTGATGCTAGTCGGGCGTGCGGGTGCAGGCAGAGAAAGGTTGAAAAGCATGCATTTGGCTTTACTAGCGTTTAAGAGCAGTTGGAGGCCACGGAAGGAGTGTTGTATGGCATTGAAGCTCGTTTGGAGGTTAGATAGCACAGTGTCCAAGGACAGGCCGGAAGTATATAGAATGGTGTCGTCTGCGTAGAGCTGGATCAGGGAATCGCCCGCAGCAAGAGCAACATCATTGATATATACAGAGAAAAGAGTCGGCCCGAGGATTGAACCCTGTGGCACCCCCATAGAGACTGCCAGAGGACCGGACATCATGCCCTCCGATTTGACATACTGAACTCTGTCTGCAAAGTAATTGGTGAACCAGGCAAGGCAGTCATCCGAAAAACCGAGGCTACTGAGTCTGCCGATAAGAATATGGTGATTGACAGAGTCGAAAGCCTTGGCAAGGTCGATGAAGACGGCTGCACAGTACTGTCTTTTATCGATGGCGGTTATGATATCGTTTAGTACCTTGAGCGTGGCTGAGGTGCACCCTCGGAAACCAGATTGCACAGCGGAGAAGGTATGGTGGGATTCGAGATGGTCAGTGACCTGTTTGTTGACTTGGCTTTCGAAGACCTTAGATAGGCAGGGCAGGATGGATATAGTTCTGTAACAGTTTGGGCCCAGGGTGTCTCCCCCTTTGAAGAGAGGGATGACTGCGGCAGCTTTCCAATCCTTGGGGATCTCAGACGATATGAAAGAGAGGTTGAACAGGCTGGTAATAGGGGTTGCGACAATGGTGGCGGATAGTTTCAGAAATAGAGGGTCCAGATTGTCAAGCCCAGCTTATTTGTACGGGTCCAGGTTTTGCAGCTCTTTCAGAACATCTGCTATCTGGATTTAGGTAAAGGAGAACCTGGAGAGGCTTGGGCGAGTAGCTGCGGGGGGGCGGAGCTGTTGGCCAAGGTTGGAGTACCCAGGCGGAAGGCATGGCCAGCCGTTGAGAAATGCTTGTTGAAGTTTTCGATAATCATGGATTTATCGGTGGTGACCGTGTTACCTAGCCTCAGTGCAGTGGGCAGCTGGGAAGAGGTGCTCTTGTTCTCCATGGACTTCACAGTGTCCCAGAACCTTTTGGAGTTGGAGCTACAGGATGCAAACTTCTGCCTGAAGAAGCTGGCCTTAGCTTTCCTGACTGACTGCGTGTATTGGTTCCTGACTTCCCTGAACAGTTGCATATCGCGGGGACTATTCGATACTATTGCAGTCCGCCACAGGATATTTTTGTGCTGGTCGAGGGCAGTCAGGTCTGGAGTGAACCAAGGGCTATATCTGTTCTTAGTTCTGCATTTTTTGAACGGAACATGCTTATCTAAAATGGTGAGGAAGTTACTTTTAAAGAATGACCAGGCATCCTCAACTGACGGGATGAGGTCAATGTCCTTCCAGGATACCCGTGCCAGGTCGATTAGAAAGGCCTGCTCACAGAAGTGTTTTAGGGAGCGTTTGACAGTGATGAGGGGTGGTCGTTTGACTGCGGCTCCGTAGCGGATACAGGCAATGAGGCAGTGATCGCTGAGATCCTGGTTGAAGACAGCGGAGGTGTATTTGGAGGGCCAGTTGGTCAGGATGACATCTATGAGGGTGCCCTTGTTTACAGATTTAGGGTTGTACCTGGTGGGTTCCTTGATGATTTGTGTGAGATTGAGGGCATCTAGCTTAGATTGTAGGACTGCCAGGGTGTTAAGCATATCCCAGTTTAGGTCACCTAACAGAACAAACTCTGAAGCTAGATGGGGGGCGATCAATTCACAAATGGTGTCCAGGGCTCAGCTGGGAGCTGAGGGGGGTCGGTAGCAGGCGGCAACAGTGAGAGACTTATTTCTGGAGAGAGTAATTTTCAAAATTAGTAGTTCGAACTGTTTGGGTATGGACCTCGAAAGTATGACATTACTTTGCAGGATATCTCTGCAGTAAACTGCAACTCCTCCCCCTTTGGCAGTTCTATCTTGACGGAAAATGTTATAGTTGGGTATGGAAATCCCAGAATTTTTGGTGGCCTTCCTGAGCCAGGATTCAGACACGGCAAGGACATCAGGATTAGCAGAGTGTGCTAAAGCAGTGAGTAAAACAAACTTAGGGAGGAGGCTTCTGATGTTGACATGCATGAAACCAAGGCTTTTTCGATTACAGAAGTCAACAAATGAGGGTGCCTGGGGACATGCAGGGCCTGGGTTTACCTCCACATCACCCGCGGAACAGAGGAGGAGTAGAATGAGGGTGCGGCTAAAGGCTATCAAAACTGGTCGCCTAGAGCGTTGGGGACAGAGAATAAAAGGAGCAGATTTCTGGGCATGGTAGAATATATTCAGGGCATAATGCGCAGACAGGGGTATGGTGGGGTGCGGGTACAGCGGAGGTAAGCCAAGGCACTGGGTGATGATGAGAGAGGTTGTATCACTGGACATGCTGGTTGTAATGGGTGAGGTCACCGCATGTGTGGGAGGTGGGACAAAGGAGGTGTCAGGGGTATGAAGAGTGGAACTAGGGGCTCCATTGTAAACTAAAACAATGATAACTAACCTGAACAACAGTATACAAGGCATATTGACATTTGAGAGAGACATACAGAGAGGCATACAGTAATCACAGGTGTTGAATTTGGAGAGCTAGCTAAAACAGTAGCTAAAACAGTAGGTGAGACAACAACAGCTAATCAGCTAGCACAACAACAGCAGGTAAAATGGCGTTGACTAGGCAGGGAGGGTCGGATTAACTACAGACAGAGCCTGAGTGCGGCTGGGGCCGACAGATAGAACATAAACAAGCAGAATGGAGTACCGTGATTAATGGACAGTCCAGCATGTATCAGCTATGTAGCCAAGTGATCAGTGTCCAGGGGGCAGCGGTGGATGGGGCAGGGAAGCTGGACTGGCGAGTATTATCCAGGTTAAAAAAACTGGCTGGCTGTGCAGAAGGTAAAAGGTAAAAGCCGCTAGCAGTGGCTAACAATGACTAAATAGCTTGTAGCTAGTTAGCTGGTTAGCTTCTGGAGGTTCTTCAGTGTGTTCTAAAAATTAAAAATAATAGCGATTCCGTATCACATCGGGTGAGACAGGTTACCGGAAGGTATAAACAAATAAAAAATCGAAAAGAGATTGAAAGTAAATATGGGTCCAGTGAGTGTTTGGGACGCGGCGATTCAGACGGTTAGCAGGCCTGTGCTAACAAGCTAACAGTTAGTAGGCTGGGGCTAAACAAGGTAGCAGTTAGCGGACCGGGGCTAAACAAGGTAGCAGTTAACGGACCGGGGCTAAACAAGCTAGCAGTTAGCAGGCCGAATTAGCAAGCAAGGAGATAGCAAGGGCTAGAAAGTTAGCCTTTGGGGGGCATCGCGATGGGGTGAGTCTGTTTATGCCTCTTCATGCGGTGACATCGATAGACCGGTCGTGGGTCCGGATATTGTAGCCCAGGAGTATGCTTCGGTGGTAGCACAGGAGCTCTGGCCGAGCTAGCTTCAAGCTAAGTGGGTGGAAACGCTAGCCAGGAGTAATCATCCTTGGTTGCGGTTAGCTAGTTAGCTAGTTGTGAAGATCCAACTGATCCCTCTCTCTCTCTTTCCATACATCTTACCTCTCTCTCTCTCTCTTTCCATACATCTTACCTCTCTCTCTCTCTCTCTCTTTCCATACATCTTACCTCTCTCTCTCTCTCTTTCCATACATCTTACCTCTCTCTCTCTCTTTTCCATACATCTTACCTCTCTCTCTCTCTCTTTCCATACATCTTACCTCTCTCTCTCTCTCTCGTTCCATACATCTTACCTCCTTCTCTCTCTCTTTCCACAGTATTTACCACCCTCTCTCTGTATATTTCCATAAGTATTATCACCCTCCCTCTCTCTCTCTCTTTTCCACAGTCTTACCTCCCTCCCTGTCTCTTTCCACAGTCTAACCTCCCTCTCTCTCTCTTTCCACAGTCTAACCTCCCTCTCTCTCTCTTTCCACAGTCTAACCTCCCTCTCTCTCTTTCCACAGTCTAACCTCCCTCTCTCTCTTTCCACAGTCTTACCTCCCTCTCTCTCTCTATCCACAGTCTTACCTCCCTCTCTCTCTCTTTCCACAGTCTTACCTCCCTCTCTCTCTCTCTTTCCACAGTCTAACCTCCCTCTCTCTCTTTCCACAGTCTAACCTCTCTCTCTCTCTCTTTCCATACATCTTACCTCTCTCTCTCTCTCTCTCTCTCTCTCTCTCTCTCTCTCTTTCCATACATCTTACCTCTCTCTCTCGTTCCATACATCTTACCTCCTTCTCTCTCTCTTTCCACAGTATTTACCACCCTCTCTCTGTATATTTCCATAAGTATTATCACCCTCCCTCTCTCTCTCTCTCTTTCCACAGTCTTACCTCCCTCCCTGTCTCTTTCCACAGTCTAACCTCCCTCTCTCTCTCTTTCCACAGTCTAACCTCCCTCTCTCTCTCTTTCCACAGTCTAACTCCCTCTCTCTCTCTCTTTCCACAATCTAACCTCCCTCTCTCTCTTTCCACAGTCTTACCTCCCTCTCTCTCTCTATCCACAGTCTTACCTCCCTCTCTCTCTCTTTCCACAGTCTTACCTCCCTCTCTCTCTCTCTTTCCACAGTCTAACCTCCCTCTCTCTCTTTCCACAGTCTAACCTCCCTCTCTCTCTCTTCCCACAGTCTTACCTCCCTACCTCTCTCTCTTTCCACAGTCTTACCTCCCTCTCTCTCTTTCCTTAGTCTTACCTCCCTCTCTCTCTTTCCACAGTCTAACCTCTATCTCTCTCTTTCCACAGTCTAACCTCCCTCTCTCTCTTTCCACAGTCTTACCTCCCTCTCTCTCTATCTTTCCACAGTCTTACCTCCCTCTCTCTCTCTTTCCACAGTCTTACCTCCCTCTCTCTCTTTCCAGTCTTACCCCCTCTCTCTCTCTCTTTCCACAGTCTTACCTCCCTCTCTCTTTCCACAGTCTAACCTCCCTCTCTCTCTCTTTCCACAGTCTTACCTCCCTCTCTCTCTCTTTCCACAGTTTTGCCTCCCTTGCTCTCTCTTTCCACAATCTTACCTCCCTCTCCCTCTCTTTCCATAGTCTTACCTCCCTCGTTCTCTTTCCACACATCTTTCCTCTCCCTCTCCCCTGTCATTAAACTCACACAGGGAGAGGTTTATTTCAGAGGGGATTTACGCAGCAGAAAAAAAACATTGATCAGCTGAATTTAATTAAAAATCTCTTTAATATACACTAATATCCATAAATAAGTCTGTTTTGTGGATGCACTTTTCATAATGTATCTTTCTGTTCTCTTAAAATCAAATCCAATCAAATGAAATTGCATTGGCAACATGCTCCGAATACAACAGGTGTAGACCTTACAGTGAAATGCTGAATACAACAGGTGTAGGATACCTTACAGTGAAATGCTGAATACAACAGGTGTAGACCTTACAGTGAAATGCTGAATACAACAGGTGTAGACCTTACAGTGAAATGCTGAATACAACAGGTGTAGACCTTACAGTGAAATGCTGAATACAGCAGGTGTAGACCTTACAGTGAAATGCTGAATACAACAGGTGGAGACCTTACAGTGAAATGCTGAATACAGCAGGTGTAGGAGACCTTACAGTGAAATGCTGAATACAACAGGTGTAGTAGACCTTACAGTGAAATGCTGAATACAACAGGTGTAGGAGACCTTACAGTGAAATGCTGAATACAGCAGGTGTAGTAGACCTTACAGTGAAATGCTGAATACAACAGGTGTAGTAGACCTTACAGTGAAATGCTGAATACAACAGGTGTAGTAGACCTCACAGTGAAATGCTGAATACAACAGGTGTAGTAGACCTTACAGTGAAATGCTGAATACAACAGGTGTAGGAGACCTTACAGTGAAATGCTGAATACAGCAGGTGTAGGAGACCTTACAGTGAAATGCTGAATACAACAGGTGTAGTAGACCTCACAGTGAAATGCTGAATACAACAGGTGTAGTAGACTTTACAGTGAAATGCTGAATACAACAGGTGTAGTAGACCTTACAGTGAAATGCTGAATACAACAGGTGTAGTAGACCTCACAGTGAAATGCTGAATACAACAGGTGTAGTAGACCTTACAGTGAAATGCTGAATACAGCAGGTGTAGGAGACCTTACAGTGAAATGCTGAATACAACAGGTGTAGACCTTACAGTGAAATGCTGAATACAACAGGTGTAGTAGACCTTACAGTGAAATACTGAATACAACAGGTGTAGTAGACCTTCCAGTGAAATGCTGAATACAACAGGTGTAGTAGACCTCACAGTGAAATGCTGAATACAACAGGTGTAGTAGACCTTCCAGTGAAATACTGAATACAACAGGTGTAGTAGACCTTCCAGTGAAATGCTGAATACAACAGGTGTAGTAGACCTTACAGTGAAATGCTGAATACAGCAGGTGTAGACCTTACAGTGAAATGCTGAATACAACAGGTGTAGACCTTCCAGTGAAATGCTGAATACAACAGGTGTAGTAGACCTTACAGTGAAATGCTGAATACAACAGGTGTAGTAGACCTCACAGTGAAATGCTGAATACAGCAGGTGTAGACCTTCCAGTGAAATGCTGAATACAACAGGTGTAGTAGACCTCACAGTGAAATGCTGAATACAACAGGTGTAGTAGACCTCACAGTGAAATGCTGAATACAACAGGTGTAGTAGACCTCACAGTGAAATGCTGAATACAACAGGTGTAGTAGACCTTACAGTGAAATGCTGAATACAACAGGTGTAGTAGACCTCACAGTGAAATGCTGAATACAACAGGTGTAGTAGACCTCACAGTGAAATGCTGAATACAACAGGTGTAGTAGACCTTACAGTGAAATGCTGAATACAACAGGTGTAGTAGACCTTACAGTGAAATGCTGAATACAACAGGTGTAGTAGACCTCACAGTGAAATGCTGAATACAACAGGTGTAGTAGACCTCACAGTGAAATGCTGAATACAACAGGTGTAGTAGACCTTACAGTGAAATGCTGAATACAACAGGTGTAGTAGACCTTACAGTGAAATGCTGAATACAACAGGTGTAGTAGACCTTACAGTGAAATGCTGAATACAACAGGTGTAGTAGACCTCACAGTGAAATGCTGAATACAACAGGTGTAGTAGACCTCACAGTGAAATGCTGAATACAACAGGTGTAGTAGACCTCACAGTGAAATGCTGAATACAACAGGTGTAGTAGACCTTACAGTGAAATGCTGAATACAACAGGTGTAGTAGACCTCACAGTGAAATGCTGAATACAACAGGTGTAGTAGACCTTACAGTGAAATGCTGAATACAACAGGTGTAGTAGACCTTACAGTGAAATGCTGAATACAACAGGTGTAGTAGACCTTACAGTGAAATGCTGAATACAACAGGTGTAGTAGACCTTACAGTGAAATGCTGAATACAACAGGTGTAGTAGACCTTACAGTGAAATGATGAATACAACAGGTGTAGGTAGACCTTACAGTGAAATGCTGAATACAACAGGTGTAGTAGACCTTACAGTGAAATGCTGAATACAACAGGTGTAGTAGACCTCACAGTGAAATGCTGAATACAGCAGGTGTAGACCTTACAGTGAAATGCTGAATACAACAGGTGTAGTAGACCTCACAGTGAAATGCTGAATACAGCAGGTGTAGACCTTACAGTGAAATGCTGAATACAACAGGTGTAGTAGACCTCACAGTGAAATGCTTACTTACGAGCCCATTCCCATCAATGCAGAGTTAAAAAGTAAGACAATGACAGTGTACAGACAGTGTATTTTCTAAATGAAAAGGAAAGAGTTAAACAAAATAACATTAACAATAACCTAGCTATATACAAGGAGTACCGGTACCTAGTCAATTTCCAGGGGTACGAGGTAGTTGAAGTAATTGACGTAGTTGAAGTAGTTGAGGTAAATGAGGTAGTTGAGGTAAATGAGGTAGTTGAGGTAGTTGAGGTAACTGAGGTAGTTGAGGTAGTTGAGGTAGTTGAGGTAACTGAGGTAGTTGAGGTAGTTGAGGTAAATGAGGTAGTTGAGGTAACTGAGGTAGTTGAGGTAACTGAGGTAACTGAGGTAGTTGAGGTAACTGAGGTAACTGAGGTAGTTGAGGTAGTTGAGGTAACTGAGGTAGTTGAGGTAGTTGAGGTAAATGAGGTAGTTGAGGTAGTTGAGGTAACTGAGGTAGTTGAGGTAACTGAGGTAGTTGAGGTAACTGAGGTAACTGAGGTAGTTGAGGTAGTTGAGGTAACTGAGGTAACTGAGGTAACTGAGGTAGTTGAGGTAACTGAGGTAACTGAGGTAGTTGAGGTAACTGAGGTAGTTGAGGTAACTGAGGTAACTGAGGTAGTTGAGGTAACTGAGGTAGTTGAGGTAGTTGAGGTAACTGAGGTAGTTGAGGTAACTGAGGTAGTTGAGGTAACTGAGGTAAATGAGGTAGTTGAGGTAGTTGAGGTAACTGAGGTAGTTGAGGTAACTGAGGTAGTTGAGGTAACTGAGGTAACTGAGGTAGTTGAGGTAGTTGAGGTATAGTGCCTTGCGAAAGTATTCAGCCCCCTTGAACTTTGCGACCTTTTGCCACATTTCAGGCTTCAAACATAAAGATATAAAACTGTATTTTTTTGTGAAGAATCAACAACAAGTGGGACACAATCATGAAGTGGAACGACATTTATTGGATATTTCAAACTTTTTTAACAAATCAAAAACTGAAAAATTGGGCGTGCAAAATTATTCAGCCCCCTTAAGTTAATACTTTGTAGGGCCACCTTTTGCTGCGATTACAGCTGTAAGTCGCTTGGGGTATGTCTCTATCAGTTTGCACATCGAGAGACATCGCTTTTCCCGACATGATTTTTAACCAGGGCCCATAGGGAATATGGTGCCATTTGGAATGCAGACAGATTGAAACGTTTGGTGCCATTTGGAATGCAGACAGATTGAAAAGCATGGTGCCATTTGGAATGCAGACAGATTGAAAAGCGTGGTGCCATTTGGAATGCAGACAGAGAGAAAAGCGTGGTGCCATTTGGAATGCAGACAGTGAGAATAGCATGGTGCCATTTGGAATGCAGACAGAGAGAAAAGCATGGTGCCATTTGGAATGCAGACAGAGAGAAAAGCATGGTGCCATTTGGAATGCAGACAGAGAGAAAAGCGTGGTGCCATTTGGAATGCAGACAGAGAGAAAAGCGTGGTGCCATTTGGAATGCAGACAGAGAGAAAAGCGTGGTGCCATTTGGAATGCAGACAGAGAGAAAAGCGTGGTGCCATTTGGAATGCAGACAGAGAGAAAAGCGTGGTGCCATTTGGAATGCAGACAGAGAGAAAAGCATGGTGCCATTTGGAATGCAGACAGAGAGAAAAGCGTGGTGCCATTTGGAATGCAGACAGAGAGAAAAGCGTGGTGCCATTTGGAATGCAGACAGAGAGAAAAGCGTGGTGCCATTTGGAATGCAGACAGAGAGAAAAGCATGGTGCCATTTGGAATGCAGACAGAGAGAAAAGCGTGGTGCCATTTGGAATGCAGACAGAGAAAAAAGCGTGGTGCCATTTGGAATGCAGACAGAGAGAAAATCGTGGTGCCATTTGGAATGCAGACAGAGAGAAAAGCATGGTGCCATTTGGAATGCAGACAGAGAGAAAATCGTGGTGCCATTTGGAATGCAGACAGATTGAAAAGCGTGGTGCCATTTGGAATGCAGACAGATTGAAAAGCGTGGTGCCAAACCTGGCGCGAACCACAGAAACACTCTGGCTTCCTTTACCCAGTTTACCAGCTGTGTGGCAATAAGAAAACACGTGGATTTAAAAAAGGACTAAAGAGATATGAGACAAAAGGGACATGTTTTTCATTCGGAAACCCGGCGGATTGGTGGAGCTTGATTGGTCAGCTGTTAAATTCGGTCCAATCACGTCACAGGCAGGAAGAGAGCGAGGCTTTCTCCTGTCTCCATGGATACGCATGTTGTTTTCTGTCTGTCTGCTATTTCCGGCTTTCCAGAGGTATTTTTCAATTTGTCAGTGAAGTGATGGGAACCGGAGCGAACCGGTAACCTTGCCAGAGTGTTTATTACCTGAATGGCTGAGCAGGGGTCGTCACGGCACCGATGATGTCAACGGAGCAGAGCATGCTTGTGCTCAGAATGAGACCTTCATCTAATTGAAAAACCCAACCTCTGCGTATATATGTTTGGGTGTGGGTGTGTGTGTGTGTGTTTGGGTGTGTTCGTCTATCTATGTGTGTGTGTGTGTTTGTGTGTGTTTGTCTGTCTGTGTGTGTGTGTGTGTGTGTTTTGGGTGTGTTTGTCTGTATGTGTGTGTGGGGGTGTGTGTGTGTGTGTGTGTGTGTGTTTGGGTGTGTTTGTCTATCTATGTGTGTGTGTGTGTTTGTGTGTGTTTGTCTGTCTGTGTGTGTGTGTGTGTGTGTGTTTGGGTGTGTTTGTCTGTCTATGTGTGTGTGTGTGTTTGTGTGTGTGTGTCTGTCTGTCTGTGTGTATGTGTTTGGGTGTGTTTGTCTGTATGTGTGTGTGTGTGTGTGTGTTTTGTTTGGGTGTGTTTGTCTGTATGTGTGTATGTGTTTGGGTGTGTTTGTCTGTATGTGTGTGTGTGTGTGTGTGTTTTGGGTGTGTTTGTCTGTATGTGTGTATGTGTTTGGGTGTGTTTGTCTGTATGTGTGTGTGTGTGTGTGTGTGTTTGGGTGTGTTTGTCTGTCTGTCTGTGTGTGCATGTGTTTGGGTGTGTTTGTCTGTCTGTGTGTGTGTGTATGTGTTTGGGTATGTGTGTCTGTCTGTGTGTGTGTGTGTGTGTGTGTGTGTGTGTGTGTGTGTGTGTGTGTTTTGGGTGTGTTTGTCTGTCTGTGTGTGTGTGTGTGTGTGTGTGTTTTGGGTGTGTTTGTCTGTCTGTGTGTGTGTGGGTGTGTGGGTGTGTGTTTGGGTGTGTTTGTGTTTAATTTAATAGTCTCATTAATTTAATAGTCTTATTAATTTAATAGTCTCATTCATTTAATAGTCTCATTCATTTAATAGTCTCATTCATTTAATAGTCTCATTAATTGAATATTCTCATTCATGCAATAATCTCATTAATTCCATAGTCTCATCACATCTAGTAGTCTCATTAATTTAATAGTCTCAATAACTTAATAATCTCATTAATTTAAGTCTCCTCACATTTAGTAGCCTCATTAATTTGATAGTCTCGTTAATTTAGTAGTTTTATCACATCTAGTAGTCAGTAAGATATTGACAATGGGAGGATTTAACACCATATTAGCCCAGGCCAAGGCCTTGACACTGGGGGAATTTGGAGAGTAAACATTTCACTCACACTCTCTCTCCCTCACACTCTCTCCCTCACACTCTCTCTCCTCACACTCTCTCCTCACACTCTCTCTCCCTCACACTCTCTCCTCACACTCTCTCCCTCACACTCTCTCCTCACACACTCTCTCTCCTCACACTCTCTCTCCCTCACACTCTCTCTCCCTCTCTTCATCCCTCCCTCATTGTCCCTCCAACCTCAATGAATGCAGCGTACATTGAGGGAATCACTATTGGACAAGCTAAAACATCAAGGAAAAGGAAATGGAGTGGACTGACCCAGAACAGATTACCTTTGACCTTGGATTTCTACAAATAGAACAGGAGAGATTAGTTAAAGAGAGGAAAGAGAGGGAAGAGCAGAATAGAGAGAGAAGAGAGGAATAGAGAGGGAAGAGAGGGATAGAGAGAGAAGAGAGGGATAGAGAGGGAAGAGAGGGATAGAGAGGGAAGAGAGGGATAGAGAGGGAAGAGCAGAATAGAGAGGGAAGAGAGGAATAGAGAGGGAAGAGAGGGATAGAGAGGGAAGAGAGGAATAGAGAGGGAAGAGAGGAATAGAGAGGGAAGAGAGGAATAGAGAGGGAAGAGAGGGATAGAGAGGGAAGAGAGGGATAGAGAGGGAAGAGCAGAATAGAGAGGGAAGAGAGGGATAGAGAGGGAAGAGAGGAATAGAGAGGGAAGAGAGGGATAGAGAGGGAAGAGAGGGATAGAGAGGGAAGAGCAGAATAGAGAGGGAAGAGCAGAATAGAGAGGGAAGAGCAGAATAGAGAGGGAAGAGAGGGATAGAGAGGGAAGAGAGGAATAGAGAGGGAAGAGAGGGATAGAGAGGGAAGAGAGGGATAGAGAGGGAAGAGCAGAATAGAGAGGGAAGAGAGGGATAGAGAGGGAAGAGAGGAATAGAGAGGGAAGAGAGGGATAGAGAGGGAAGAGAGGGATAGAGAGGGAAGAGCAGAATAGAGAGGGAAGAGCAGAATAGAGAGGGAAGAGCAGAATAGAGAGAGAAGAGAGGAATAGAGAGGGAAGAGAGGGATAGAGAGGGAAGAGCAGAATAGAGAGAGAAGAGAGGGATAGAGAGGGAAGAGAGGGATAGAGAGGGAAGAGAGGAATAGAGAGGGAAGAGAGGAATAGAGAGGGAAGAGAGGAATAGAGAGGGAAGAGAGGGATAGAGAGGGAAGAGAGGGATAGAGAGGGAAGAGCAGAATAGAGAGGGAAGAGAGGGATAGAGAGGGAAGAGAGGGATAGAGAGGGAAGAGAGGAATAGAGAGGGAAGAGAGGGATAGAGAGGGAAGAGAGGGATAGAGAGGGAAGAGCAGAATAGAGAGGGAAGAGAGGGATAGAGAGGGAAGAGAGGAATAGAGAGGGAAGAGAGGGATAGAGAGGGAAGAGAGGAATAGAGAGGGAAGAGAGGAATAGAGAAGGAAGAGAGGGATAGAGAGGGAAGAGAGGAATAGAGAGGGAAGAGAGGAATAGAGAGGGAAGAGCAGAATAGAGAGGGAAGAGAGGGATAGAGAGGGAAGAGAGGAATAGAGAGGGAAGAGAGGGATAGAGAGGGAAGAGAGGAATAGAGAGGGAAGAGAGGAATAGAGAGGGAAGAGCAGAATAGAGAGGGAAGAGCAGAATAGAGAGGGAAGAGCAGAATAGAGAGAGAAGAGAGGAATAGAGAGGGAAGAGCAGAATAGAGAGAGAAGAGAGGAATAGAGAGGGAAGAGAGGAATAGAGAGGGAAGAGAGGGATAGAGAGGGAAGAGCAGAATAGAGAGGGAAGAGAGGGATAGAGAGGAAGAGCAGAATAGAGAGGGAAGAGAGGGATAGAGAGGGAAGAGCAGAATAGAGAGGGAAGAGAGGGATAGAGAGGGAAGAGAGGAATAGAGAGGGAAGAGAGGGATAGAGAGGGAAGAGAGGGATAGAGAGGGAAGAGAGGGATAGAGAGGGAAGAGAGGAATAGAGAGGGAAGAGAGGAATAGAGAGGGAAGAGCAGAATAGAGAGGGAAGAGAGGAATAGAGAGGGAAGAGAGGGATAGAGAGGGAAGAGAGGGATAGAGAGGGAAGAGCAGAATAGAGAGGGAAGAGAGGAATAGAGAGGGAAGAGAGGGATAGAGAGGGAAGAGCAGAATAGAGAGGGAAGAGAGGGATAGAGAGGGAAGAGAGGGATAGAGAGGAAGAGCAGAATAGAGAGGGAAGAGAGGGATAGAGAGGGAAGAGAGGGATAGAGAGGGAAGAGCAGAATAGAGAGGGAAGAGAGGAATAGAGAGGGAAGAGAGGGATAGAGAGGGAAGAGAGGGATAGAGAGGGAAGAGAGGAATAGAGAGGGAAGAGAGGAATAGAGAGGGAAGAGCAGAATAGAGAGGGAAGAGAGGGATAGAGAGGGAAGAGAGGGATAGAGAGGGAAGAGCAGAATAGAGAGGGAAGAGAGGAATAGAGAGGGAAGAGAGGGATAGAGAGGGAAGAGAGGGATAGAGAGGGAAGAGAGGAATAGAGAGGAAGAGAGGAATAGAGAGGGAAGAGAGGAATAGAGAGGGAAGAGCAGAATAGAGAGGGAAGAGAGGAATAGAGAGGGAAGAGAGGGATAGAGAGGGAAGAGAGGGATAGAGAGGGAAGAGAGGGATAGAGAGGGAAGAGAGGGATAGAGAGGGAAGAGAGGGATAGAGAGGGAAGAGAGGAATAGAGAGGGAAGAGAGGAATAGAGAGGGAAGAGAGGAATAGAGAGGGAAGAGCAGAATAGAGAGGGAAGAGAGGAATAGAGAGGGAAGAGAGGGATAGAGAGGGAAGAGAGGGATAGAGAGGGAAGAGAGGGATAGAGAGGGAAGAGAGGGATAGAGAGGGAAATGGGAAATGGAGGTAAAGAAGGAAAAGGCGAGGGAAGGATATGGATAGAGAAGGGAAGAGAGGTAAATAGAAGAGAAAGACAAAGAGATCCCCAAGGACTGGAAAGCTGCCACGGTCATTCCCCTCTTCAAAGGGGGTGACACCCTGGACCCAAACTGTTACAGACCTATATCCATCCTGCCCTGCCTATCTAAGGTCTTCAAAAGCCAAGTCAACAAACAGGTCACTGACCATCTCGAATCCCACCGTACCTTCTCCGCTGTGCAATCTGGCTTCCGAGCCGGTCACGGGTGCACCTCAGCCACACTCAAGGTACTAAACGATATCATAACCGCCATCGATAAAAGACAGTACTGTGCAGCCGTCTTCATCAACCTTGCCAAGGCTTTCGACTCTGTCAATCACCATATTCTTATCGGCAGACTCAGTAGCCTCGGTTTTTCTGATGACTGCCTTGCCTGGTACACCAACTACTTTGCAGACAGAGTTCAGTGTGTCAAATCGGAGGGCATGCTGTTCGGTCCTCTGGCAATTCTTGGGCTGACTCTATTCTCTGTGTATATCAATGATGTTGCTCTTGCTGCGGGCGATTCCCTGATCCACCTCTACGCAGACGACACCATTCTGTATACTTACAGAATGTCCCGTCCTTGGACACTGTGCTATCTAACCTCCAAACGAGCTTCAATGCCATACAACACTCCTTCCGTGGCCTCCAACTGCTCTTAAACGCTGGTAAAACCAAATGCATGCTTTTCAACCGTTCGCTGCCTGCACCCGCACGCCTGACCAGCATCACCACCCTGGATGGTTCCGACCTTGAATATGTGGACATCTATAAGTACCTAGGTGTCTGGCTAGACTGTAAACTCTCCTTCCAGACTCATATTAAACATCTCCAATCAAAAATCAAATCAGGAGTCGGCTTTCTATTCCGCAACAAAGCCTCCTTCACTCACGCCGCCAAACTTACCCAAGTAAAACTGACTATCCTACCGATCCTCGACTTCGGCGATGTCATCTACAAAATTGCTTCCAACACTCTACTCAGCAAACTGGATGCAGTTTATCACAGCGCCATCCGTTTTGTCACTAAAGCACCTTATACCACCCACCACTGCGACTTGTATGCTCCAGTTGGCTGGCCCTCGCTACATATTCGTCGCCAGACCCACTGGCTCCAGGTCATCTACAAGTCCATGCTAGGTAAAGCTCCCCTTATCTCAGTTCACTGGTCACGATGGCAACACCCATCCGTAGCACGCGCTCCAGCAGGTGTATCTCACTGATCATCCCTAAAGCCAACACCTCATTTGGCCGCCTTTCGTTCCAGTTCTCTGCTGCCTGTGACTGGAACGAATTGCAAAAATCGCTGAAGTTGGAGACTTTTATCTCCTCACCAACTTCAAACATCTGCTATCTGAGCAGCTAACCGATCGCTGCAGCTGTACATAGTCTATCGGTAAATAGCCCACCCATTTTTACCTACCTCATCCCCATACTGTTTTTATTTATTTACTTTTCTGCTCTTTTGCACACCAATATCTCTACCTGTACATGACCATCTGATCATTTATCACTCCAGTGTCAATCTGCAAAATTGTAATTATTCGCCTACCTCCTCATGCCTTTTGCACACAATGTATATAGACTCCCCTTTTTTTCTACTGTGTTATTGACTTGTTAACTGTTTACTCCATGTGTAACTCTGTGTTGTCTGTTCACACTGCTATGCTTTATCTTGGCCAGGTCGCAGTTGCAAATGAGAACTTGTTCTCAACTAGCCTACCTGGTTAAATAAAGGTGAAATAAAAAAAATAAAAAATAAAAAAGAGGGAGGTAAGATGTATGGAAAGAGAGAGGTAAGATGTATGGAAAGAGAGAGAGAGAGAGGTAAGATGTATGGAAAGAGAGAGAGAGGGAGGTAAGATGTATGGAAAGAGAGAGAGAGGGAGGTAGGATGTATTTATTTTTCACCTTTATTTAACCAGGTAGGCTATTTGAGAACAAGTTCTCATTTACAACTGCGACCTGGCCAAGATAAAGCATAGCAGTGTGAGCAGACAACACAGAGTTACACATGGAGCAAACAAATTAACAAGTCAATAACACAGTAGAAAACAAAGGGGGAGTCTATATACAATGTACAATGTGTGCA